>NC_090612.1:4551504-4566538 GCF_004359215.1 Bremia lactucae
ATCTTACTGTTGCAACACTCACTACGAGTGTTCCGTCATCAACCTTAGTTGATGACATAAAGAAAGCCTACAAAGAAGATAAGGACCTTCTATGTTTGATGGATCATTTAATGAATCCATCCGATAAATCTTTTAAAGATTTACCGGCTTTATATCGATCGTCATCCGATCGATACACAACACGCAACGGCTTATTGTGTTACACAGCCGTTGCCGGCGACACTCCGCGTGTCGTCGTCCCAACTCACAATGATTTGCGCTTGCGCATCATGTATGAGTGTCACGATGCACCAACAAGTGGGCATCGTGGACGTGAGGAAACTTATCTCACAGTAAGTCGCTACTTTTACTGGCCACCAGTAGCAGTTCGTGCGCAAGTACATTCGTGCTTGCGTTTAGGTATGTCAACGGGTGAAGCCTAGCCCTTCCTCCCGTGCGCCTCTCCAACCTCTACCACTTCCGCAGAGTGTTGGCAGTCCGTATCTATTGACTTCGTCTTCGAATTTCCGAAGACGATCACAAAAACGACGGAATCCTTGGTTTTGTAGACAGATTCAGGAAGATGGTACATCTTTGTGCAGTACCAGAGTCGATCACGGCTCCAAGCTGTGCCCGTGTCTTTATCGACACGGTATTCAAACTCCACGGATTACCCCGTGAACTGGTCTCGGATAGAGATCCACAGTTTACGGCGGAGTTTTGGCGATCCGTGTTCCGATCTCTTGGAACACGGCTTACTATGTCAGCTTCTGATCACCCAGAGACAGATGATCAGACGGAACGCGTAAATCGCGTCCTGGAAGAGATACTTCGAGGTTACGTCCAAACGTATCCGAATCGGAGCGAGTTCTTACCGATGGTCGAATTCGCCATCAATAATTCGGTGCATGCGTCTACAACGCATACACCGTTCTTCGTGAATGGCATACGCCATCCTCGCATACCCACCCAATTAGAGGGATCCTCTAGTTTAAGGGGGAAGTGTAGTTGCACGAGCAAACCCACTTCTGGCTCATGCTCATCACGCGTCGAAGTTAACAACGACGCGAGTGATGTGGATGTCGAAGAAATCGACATCGAAGATATGAGAGATCTCATGGCAGTACGCACAAAGCGTACTGAAAAAGGCAAAACATATGAGTCAGCAGAGGAATTTCTGCTGACTCGAGAATCAATAATCCGTTTCGTTCAGGTTCCATTGCTAACGCAGTGGACCGACAGAAACGGAATGCAGGCAAACATGGAAGAGCAAATGTTCATTCATTTAAATTAATGATCTAGGGCTACTCTCTACGGTAAACTTACCTAAGCGATTAGTCACTTATGCGGGTAGCAGTAAACTACTACCCAAGTGCTTGTCTTTGAAAAGGTTCGAAAGTGACGTCTGGCTGCAAAACAGTACCCTGTCAATTCAGCATTCATGTTCGGAAAGACTGTAGTCGCATAAGGAAATAGCAGTGTTTCAAATATGGTCACAATGCAGAAGCTTTCGAAAGAGAATGCTTTGAGATAACGTGAGCTGGGGAGATATTTGGCAACGAAACGATCTCAAATATGGTGAAAGCAAAGGCAATTTTTGTTTAGCTCGACGGTATGTACTTAACTTCATTGGGCCTTTTCGAGTACTGCATGGCAGAGGCAATGCGTACACAATAATAATGGCCACGTAGGATGCGAACGCATCCTACGTTTTAAGTTGGTCGGCTCCGCCCGTACCATCAGTACGCGGCTTCTTCCGAGGACGGATCTGACCACTATTTCAAGAATCCCAAAAGATTCTTGTGATTGCGCACCGGATTCTCATGTTGAACCTGGAGTTTCTCATGCCGGTTCCGAATATCCTCGAAACTGCGATGAGCTGACGACAGCTCATCACGAACATCGTGATACTTCCGTTCTTACTCCAACATGGAGTAGGCACTCTTCGACGGTCTTCTAACCGCTCGATATGGTGAGTTTGCACCGTCTGCTCCAACGAGCGACGCTTGCCGCGCTCGTGGTCAAGTCCCTCCTCCAAATCATGGAGACAGTGATCGATTTTGTCGATCTTTGACATTATATCCGACACGTGGTTCGGTTCTATTTTTCCCTCCGCCACCACAACCATTGGCGGATTCCCACGGGGGTCAACGTTTCCTTGTGGAACGTAAACAGAACCACCGTGATGTGAAGGGGCAGCGAACGAGTTATCTTGTTCGCTGGCGCGGTTATCCACCTTCACATGACAGCTGGGAGCCTCGTTCCCAGATGGTTGCTGACGTTGAGGGCCTCGTCCGTCAGTATGACGAGACCCATCGGAAATCACGCGCCCCTGGCGCCTGTAGATCGTTAGTAAAACGTTAATCAGATCTTGCATCTCAATAGAGATGCGAGCCCTTCCCCAGGGCGAAGAAAAGGAATAGACATCCCCTTTTACTCTCTTCGAGTTGTCAACACAACACGGACAGGGGTCACCCCACGTGAGGCATGGAAGCCCAGCCTCACGTGACATCCGATGCAATCAATACTTTGCACCGGTTGGAGTTTGTTTCTCAGACTTAACGCGATTCGCGTTAAGGTTTTGTAGCCAGGCTTCGCGTTTAATGTCTTTGACATTGCGAATGAACACGCTTCAGGCCTGCATAAGCGAGACTTTATCTCGCTTATTGTTGCCACTAAACCATCGATGCTTAAGAAAAGCATCGAGATAAAAATCTACCTCAGCGCGAAAGTTCTTCGCGCTGGGATCAAGGCCATGTAGCTTTGTCGCAATAAATAAGGGGAGTAGTCTCTCAGACAAGCTATTAATTAGCCGTTCTGGCAAAAGCCACGACTTCTTCTCAGAGGCGAGATAAGACATTTTATAACTGAAGCAGGGTTACCACAAGAACTTTTGTTACGATGGCTTACGCCATCGTCATCAGCTTGCACAGAAACAGGTGCAGGTGACCGTACGGGAGACGGAACGGGCGATGAGGGATCATCCTCATCGTCGAAACCAAATAGACTATTAACCCGTCTATCAGAATGAGCCCTCTTATTCGAAGGCTCATTGTCAGCCGCCTGACGTCTATCAGGCGACTGTTCTATTCTCCCCGAGTCGGCCATTTCGTCCGACTCGCATTCGTAGTCGACCTCCAAAGAGGGGTCGTATTCACGTGGTGAATCACAACGTGCACCCGCAATATCTAGTGCTGCGCGAGTAGAAGATACTACGGCAGACGTTCGCCGCAATAGATAACAGTGCGTCACCGCGGCTACACATACCGCAGCCGAAGGCGCCGCACTATCAGCACTTCGCATGAATTTGTTCTTTATGCGATAGAATTCAAAATGATGGTTCTGACCAATCAACATCCTTTTTTTTCAATTAAGTGGTCACAGTGACCACTCCATCCAATGACAGTCAGAGTGATCGTCGTTTAAGGGAGGGGTGATGTAACGGGGTGTATCGTTACATGAAATTAAAACTTAAAGGTTGTTAATTAATATATTATCTAAACTATAGGTAATATTTGGAGAATATTACTTTATATAGTAATGTTCAGAAATCTTATCCATAATTAGGTATATGCCATTATATATATTTATCCTGCAGACTAATCAGCTGTAAACGTAAACAAAGAGATAGAGACATATAAGATTTCATTTGCATGTTTAGTATTAGATTATAATTAAGTTAGCATTAACAGATAGAAAGAAGAGAAACTTAATTATGTAAGTACAGTTTTCATATAACCCTCTTTAAGGTAGTTGCCTTAAAGAGTAGTCTTCCTCTGCACGTACTAGTGTACGTGAAGTAACGTAAGACACCACTCGCAACTGAAGCAGTGCGAAGTGGACTTGTACTGAAGCAGTGCGAAGTGGACTTGTACTGAAGCAGTACTAGTCGTAGTGCCCCGTTACAGCGCATGTGGATGTTGATGCGCTCACGAATGTTGTCGGTCCCAATTCGGACGAGCAAGATGACTATGTTCATGCTGACATTCCATCCTCGTCTTCGCCGCCATCTATCCATGCATTATACGTGGGACAGAACCTATCTCTCTCCTTCAACCTGGGTACTTTGGGGGATGTCTAACTTTATATGCGGCTTATAGTAAGGGACGTGGCTCTTCACTTGACTTGCTCAGAAGGGATAGCGTCGCACTTATGATCATGTTGCCATATGTATTTGCCTGCCATAGATGAGACCAAAGGATGTGTCCGAAAGTCACCGGCTATCTAGCCAAACATTTCGGTCGGATGAACAAAGAGGTAAGTGGGTCATCACTGCTGTCTAGAAGTTTCTTGGGCGTAAGCTGGGTGTGATACTGAAGAAGAATGGATAGCTGCAGACCCGAGGTAAGTATCTGAGTTCCAGTGGACAGGGTCGGGCGCCTGACCAACGCTTTCTGAAGTAAGCCTGGACGCCATGGCACAATACAAGGAATTCGAAGACGTTGTCATTTCTTATACAACCTGTGCCATCAACCACTATAGCCCCCCATTTTGTCGGCAGGAATTACAAAGGAACTACGATACAATTTGGATGCGCGCTGATAGAAAAGGAGACAGTTAAGTCCTTTCGGTGGTTATTTGATTGCCTCCTTAGAGCTGTGGAGGGAAAGTGGCTGCTACGATGTTACTGACCATGATATCGCATGACGAATGTCATTGCGGCATCATTTTCTGAGTTAAGCACGCACTGTCTATGTGGCACCTTGCTAGAAAGTTTGCGGAGAAGTTTGGATCGAAGATGGTTGACCAATTTCTGCCATTTATAAGAGATTTGTATGCTGCAGCCATGCGCACGACCTGTCCCATTGAGATGGAAGGTAAGTGTGGAGCGCATTGCGCTTGACATACCAACTTGGCAGATGATGTGCAAATATAGACCCTGTACAACATAAAAGGTAGGTGGATGTCCTTCTACCTACGGTCATATTTTTACGCGGGAATGGATACAACCCAAAGGTCAGAATCATTCAACTCGCTTTGTAATGGCCGCCTTGGAAGCAGTAAACTGCTGACGGAATTGTCGAGATGCACGATGCGATTGACCTCGCGGCGGGAGGCACGGCTCAAAACGAATTATGAAAGGAAGGTAAGACTAAACGCATTTTCTCCGCTGGCGGCGGAGGCATACAGCTTTTATTTGAAGTATGCCTTTGGTAAGTTCGAGAAAGTTCCATGGCATACGTGGTCGGTGAGGCGAAGGCCAATGCATTTTTAATGGAAAAACATCTTAAGTTCGACGCCATGATCGTCACACTGGAAGTGGTCATATGGACATTGAAAATAGACTTGAACAAGTGGTGGATTGCGATTGCCAAGAATTTTCCTTCGTCGAAATTCTCTGTCGTCAAGCGCAGCGTGTCCTGGTGCAGAATAAGGTGACTTCTATTCCTAGACGCTACCTATTGGACCGCGGAATGGGAAAACGTTAACCTTGGGAGGTAGAGAAAATACTGCCCCGAAAGTTATCATCGAGGAGGTGGACGTAAGTTGCCGCATAGCGGAAGCAATTACTGTAGTATCTCCAAAAGTTGTGGCCATGGAAGAGGCAATAGATGAGGAAGAATGTCAAGAAGATGATGTAACTCCGGCTGCGGCTGTGGCTCCAGCTCCCATTGTGCGGAATCCAGCGATTATTTTAGCGAAAGGAAGGCCAAAAAATTGTCGCGGATCATATCGGGGGTGGAAACGTCTAGGCGGCGCGCCAAGCAAAAAGCGTCAGTGTCGACGATGCCAGAAATATAATCATGATGACAGGGTAATGCTTGGACGATCGCAGGCGGAAGAGGCTGCGGCGCAAACGTTAAAGCAATTGCAGACATCGGATGCGCCAGCGTCGCAAGTGTCGACGTCGAGGTAAGTGAGGCAGGGTATGAATTGTTATTAGTTGCGAGCTTGTTTTTACATAATAATTTGATAGTTAATTGAGAGTAAATCCTTGAGAATACACGATGGAAAAATAACGATATGATCCTGGAAAAAACGATTTGCGACGAGGCAATCTGTAGCATTGGATCTTTTTCGGTTGCGATCTTGGTTTTTCCATATAAATTGAGCAGTAAATTGAGAGTACAGCACCGAGAACACACGGTGGAAAAGAACGAGTAACAGTTGACATGAAGAAATACGTCAGCACGTGATATGTCACATTTCTATTTGGAAAAACGTAGTAGCTAGTGACGAAACGTCGCGAAAAAATACATGAAAAACAACATGTAAATTGTCATGTAAATTACTTTAAGTACGGCGATATGTCGATTTCCTTTTTGAAATATAGCAACAAGCAACATAACATCGCTGTACCTTTTCTGCACGTGCTATTCCTGATATGTGTAGAAATACGAGTTAACATTAGGGTGCAGAATTCCTGCTAATCAGAGGCGTATGCAAGATAAGCATGTATAGAAATACGAATTAACATTAGGGTGCAGAATTCCTGCTAATCAGAGGCGTATGCAAGATAAGAATTTATCTCGCTGGCTCGTACGCCAGCTAGATAACATTTAGTCAATTAAAGGCTAGAAGCAGATCACATAAGAAGTAGCAAGCAGTCTTTAGTTTGATACGTTGTCAATTCAGCAAAAAAGTCTGCTTACCTTCGGGCAAATATCTGCTTTCTACCATTATCAAGTAAGTAGAAACAGGTGTCAAAACATAAATTCAAGCACAACAAATACAAATACAGCACTTCCCCTTTCATAATGCTTCTTCGTGGTATGCAGTCAAAACGCTTCCAAGAGTTGGGTTCAACTCAAGTTATTATGTTAATAAATGTTGATCAGATTATGGAGCTAATAAGCGCATTTATGGAAGCCTTCTCTAGTGCATTTTGCTTGCATTGCCGATGCCATGTCAGCAAAAACATTTTCTAAGCAAATGAAAGCACTATAACGTTATAAGCCTGGCAATACTTCAATGACCGTTTTCAGAAATGCACGCTACCATGAGGTGACTTGGCTGGTGTACACGTAGCGATTTGTTGTTGTTAAGTCGCGCAATAAACCTCACTATGGGCAAGTAACAACATCGCGGGTGGAGAGCGCCCCTTCTGCTTTAAAAAATAAATTTCTGTTTTAATAGATTGCTAGTTTTGCTGGAAACTGTCAATTCACTGACAAAACATTCATAACAAGTGAAATACTCAGTAGATTCGGCGGTTCGCCTTGCCTGCGAAGGACAGCTTGCTGTCAGCGTGCAACAAAATGCAAAGCAGCGGGTCATAGCCAATATAAAGATCGGTCCCATGTTTTTAGAAGTGACCGGAAAGATTTCAGTAGCCGGTCTACGCGGAGCTCGTCGGCAGTACCAGTAGCACCTTAGTGATAATCAAGATTGTTAATGTTTCTTGTACACTTCATAGGTTGACTGCGATCAAAATAGACCGCAGCTAATTGCATTTTGGTTTTAGGCTTGTTGGTATCCACAATGCGATATCCTTGCATCCATGCTTTTCGCCGTCAAGTGACACCACTGTCTGTTAATGATTTTGATCAGCATTGGTCGCTGATACAACCATTACCATTTCATATGGATGTTGATATTGCGCCGTATTGAAGACAATTGCAGATGAATATGTGCGTGCCTTCAATCATCGTAAGCGTGTACTGCTTGACAATGTCTTAGCACGTGATACTGAGCAGGTGCGGATACCTTGCAGGCCTAGTGTTAGAAATTGCATTGGACTAGTCGTTTCACGCAAGTTACGAAATGCCTGAAAAGGAGATGAAGTAGCGGCCAACGACTTAGCTCCTGTCGGATTAAAAGCTTCGGTCAGCTTTGATTGTAGGAAACGGCTTGGATGGACAAAAAATGAAGAAAAGTAAGACAGATAACGCAAAATGATTATGACAGAATCCTTTAATTGAGTGCTACAGACTTCCTCTTTGACCACTACGCATCTATGTTAACGAACAGGTAATGAATACAAGCTCAGAGACGAAAGACGATATCGAGATGGCACGGGTACCGCCGACAACCAGTCACGAGAAGGCTGCGTCGGAACCTTCTGTGTCGTCCTCCCTCACGCTCACGAAAGGAGCGCGGATACCAATGCACTAAAGAGGGTTTCACGATGCTGAGCGGCATCGTTTAAAACCAACATCACTGCGGCTCAAGCAATGACACTATTTACGGCAAATACGGACTTCAAGCGCTCGTGCCCAGAACATTATTTGTACCTCGTCGCGATCAGCGATGCAGCTGAAGGAGCCGAGCAGCAGGTGCTCAACAACATCTGATAAATCAGGATGACCACTGAGATGAAAGGGCGCGACTGTTGACATGAATGGATGCGACTGATGCGTGAAAGACGCAACCATTGGGAGTGGTTCGAAGAAACCGACGCAGAGGAGATTAAAGGTAACGGACGGCTATAGCTAGGATCACACTCTAAAATACACTTAGTTCTCAACTTTCCATCTAACCCTCAGCCCGTGTTGAACAGGTTATGAGCCCAAAACGCACTGACTCTAACTCCGCTCAGTTCACCCCGGCACTTGACGTCGCCGAGACGAACGTGAACGCAATGAACGTGGTTTCTGACCCGTCCGAGATGCGAGCAGAGGCGCGATCGGTCTCGGGTACCCCCGAGGCCCAAGATGGCGCGAGTCAAGCTTCTGACGTGAGCTCTGAGCGCATGGAACGACTTGAAGGACTCCTCGAGGGGATGGCGGAGCAGCAAGCCAAGTTCATGGCGAATCAGCTTAATATGCAAGATCAGCTGAGCCGCCGGGCTGAAGCCAAGCCCACGCGACCCTCCGACCACTCGTTCAGCAGTTCAAGTGCGTCCACGGACTTCATCCGAGCACGCGACCGTCGCATGAGAAGAAGATCACTTGACGAGCCGATGCCAACCGTCGCGCCGACTGCGATGCCGCGTACGCCACCGCCCCAACAGAGGGAGCAACCAGCCCCGGCGCGGCAACTCGTGCCACCGGAAGGCCATGGTCTCAAAATACCGAAGCCTCGGGACCTGGATTGGCTCGGCTTCGCTAAATTCTCAGGAGAAGAGACTTACTTGGGTGTGGGTGCCGACTTCAAGGCGTGGGGAATGCGTTTTCTACAGCAACTTGGCGCGGCACAACTAATGAGTGGAGGCGAATGGCCGGAAGACTTCAAGATTCTAGCGTTAAGTCGAAAGCTGGAAGGCTCGGCTCTTAGTTATTGTGAAAAGATGCTGCCAGTATGGACGGCTGTATCGAACACTCTGGAACATGTCATGAACAGCATGTTGATGCTGTATATGACACCGATCCCATCGACAAAAGGAATCGAATTGATGACGATCGAGAAGGATCGAAGCAGGACGTGGCCCGAGCACTATCAGTACTTGAAGTACGTGGCAGAGCTGTCGGGTAAC
The DNA here is from genome assembly GCF_004359215.1 of Bremia lactucae. Lineage (NCBI taxonomy): Eukaryota > Oomycota > Peronosporomycetes > Peronosporales > Peronosporaceae > Bremia > Bremia lactucae. The sequence goes on from NC_090612.1 coordinate 4,560,839, forward strand.
TCGGAACAGAGTGTGCTGGGATGTTTGTGCAAGTCAGCTCCCGCACACATCCAGATCGCAATGTTGACTAAGCTAAACGCATAGAGAGCTGACTATCTCGTGCAGGCCGCCGAATTGGTTGCATTTGCAATTGACTTCGAGGTAAGCATAGAAACGGAGGCGGTCGTGCTGAACCGGGGGGAACGGTCATGTAATGGACAAGGCGGTCGGTTTATTAGCGATGGACGAGGGGTCCAAGGTGGGCGTAGAGGGGGCTACGTCGCGCGAGTTGAGACCTCCGACTCACGAACATGTTACGGGTGCGGTGAAGCCGGGCACATTAAAATGAATTGCCCCACGAAGAAGAGTGGTGCCGGCCATCTAGAAGAGTCGCATTAGCCGTTGGTACCGGTACTTGTGCTGACTCTACTTCGTGGATTTTAGACAGTGGGTCAAGCGTGCACCTTGTGAAGGATTTGAGGAAGCTGAAGAATGCAGTGGAATGTGATCACACGTGTCGCGCGGCGAATAACACTATGGTCCGAGTGCCTAAGGTTGGATCAGCTGAGCTGAGAACGGTGATTGATGGACAAGAGGTCATGGTCGACCTCTCTGAAGTTCATTATGCAAAAAACCTAGCTGACATCATCATCAGCTATGGTGTATTGGAAGAGCGCGGGGTTTATCTAGAGAGACATGGCAACCATAGCTACGTGGTGCGTCGAGCGGACAAGATGAAATTTTTTGAGGTCTTCCGCCGCAATAACGTTATAACACTTAACGTAAAGTGCGAATTAACAAAAGATGAACAAGCTCGAGGAATCAATTCGGCCGTGCACCAAGTTTACGACAAGGTTGACGAAGCCTTAACAGAGACAACACTTCTGGAACTCCACCAGCGACTCGGCAATTTGGCTTACGACACTGTTGTACGCATGGCCGACTCGGCAGGATCAGGAATTCGACTTACGGATCGATCTCGGCCCAACTGCCTTACTTGTGCACAGTGCAAGCAGAGTAAATACAACCAGTCCAAGAAGGATACGGGCAGAAATGCACCGATCGACAAAATTGGCGGGGTTATCGGTAGTGATATCAGGGGACCGATGAGACCGAAGGACAGACGTGGTAATAGATACCTGATCAATTTCGTTGACTACTCGACCAACTACGTACGTGTTTTTGTCGCGAAGAACAAGGTTGAGGCGACCAAGAACTTTGAAAAATTTCTACTCTACTTTGAGAAGAGATTTAATTATTGCGTCCATGTGTTGCAGACCGATGGCAGTACAGAGTACACCAACGTGGACCCGTTTTGCAATTCGGCTGGTGTGAGACGCCAAGTTAGCGAAGCTGAGAACCAGGCTTCAAATGGAAAAGCTGAAAGAATGCATAGGACGATTCTCAACATGGCGAGGTGCATGCTGTTTGCGAGTGGTCTACCGCTGTACTTTTGGGGCGATGCCGTAAAGTACGCGGCGTATGTTGTAAATCGAAGCTCGTGCAGCACCAACACAAACCGTATGTCGCCGATCGAGATGCTGACAGGAACTGTCCCTAGCTTATCGGATATGGTGACTTTCGGCATTACTTGCTCGGTATTCAGAAATCCAGGCAAAAAGGCGTGGAAGCCAAGATCACAGGTCGGAATGATACTCGGCAAAAATGATGAAATCAATGGTTTCAGAGTTTACCTGCCAAAGGAGAGAATTGTCATCACAACACAGCACATTCGAAACGTTGAGACGCTTCATAGTTATTAGAATGCGCAATTATAGGCGCAGCTGGAGCGTGAAGACCTTAATCTGCGACGCTCTGTACTAGAGCAGGACGAGGTCGCTAAGCGGAAGGAGCCGGAGACAGATCTCCCGCAACAAAAGAAGATCACCGCAAAGTCTAAGAAGAGCAGAGCTAAGTTGAAAAGGAGCGATAAAGTGGATGACGACTCAGCTAAGTCGATTGATTCTGACAGCGATGTCGAACTACTGCCCACCGAGGACGAGAAGCTTCCTCACATGCGAACGCGCAACATGGGATTCAAGCACGTTCCCGTAAACCGGGTGAGTGCAGTATTGCTGAAGGACCCGAAGGCTTATCGCGATGCGATGAAAGACCCGCGGATGAAGCAGTGGGAGGAGGCAATGCAAACGGAGATAGAGGCATTGGAGCACAACGACACTTGGGAGGTGGTACAGAAGCCACGTGACGCCAAGTTACTTGTAGTAAGTGGGTGTATAAGCTAAAGAGGCACGCCGACGGTACTGTTGAGCGGTACAAAGCGAGGCTAGAGGCACGTGGCGATGAACTAGTGTATGGTGTTGATTATATATACACATTCAAGGCAGTGATGGAAATGATATCTGGCAAGGTGATTCTCCCGGTGTCAAGAATCTGGGGCGTGCCTGCGCGTCACGGCGATGTGTCAAGTGCTTACGTTAAAGCCGACAAGGAAGAAGATTTGGAGACAACACTTCACCTTCCGCAGGGAATGGACATTGACGCCGAATCAATGGAAAAGCTCGGCGTGACGGATAAGAGACAGCTCGCTCTGAGACGCAAGAAAGGCTTGTATGGCCTGAAGCAATCAGGCAGGCTGTGGAATCTGATTCTCCACGACATATTAAAGTCACTCGGTTTCAGCCAGAGCTACACGGACAGCTGCTTATACATTAAAGAGGATGTCAAGGGCAGGACACTCGTGTGTATATACGTAGATGATGTACTAGCTTCGGGTACCAGTGTACAGAAGGTCGACGAGTTTTTTTTGATGACATGAAGGTTGTTGAGCTGAAAAATTTCGGCGTTGTTACCAAGTTTCTTGGTATCGTATTTGACGATGACGTCAAAACCGGCTGGGTATTATACCAGGAATGTGTCATCGAAGAAATGCTCGAGAGGTTTGGGTTGTCCAATTCGGCATCAGTGAGAGTGCCGATCGGTGGAGAAGATGGAGAAGACGGAGATGCAGACAGCGCACTGCTACCGTCGGAAGGCAGCAACACACCACAGAGACCGACTGTGCAGATGTTTCAGTCGATGGTGGGCAGTCTCCTATGGATCGCCCGGTGCACGCGCCCCGATATAGCATTTGCAGTACACCGAGCGACCCGACGCTCCTATGCACCGAGCGAAGGTTATTGGCACTTGATTAAAAAGATAGCCAAATACCTGAAGAGTACCAAGCATTTCAAGCTCATGATGCGCGTGGACCCATCTGCGCTGAAAGGAGAAGGCGTTAGTCGAAGGTTTCAGCGACGCTGATTACGCAGCCGACAAGACTACCCGCAAATCGGTGAGCGGTGGTGTGTTGATGGTGGGTGGCATGATTGTGGGCTGGCTATGCAAGAAACATAATTGCGTGGCTCTATCTACAATGGAGGCTGAGTTCGTGGCGGCTTCTCAATCTGCCGCTGAGATGGTGGGCATCATGGAGCTACTTTAAGAGATCGGCGTGCTGATTAAAACGGAGTCAATACTTCACGTCGACAATCAAGCAGCGATCGCTCAGATCAAGAGTGAAGACACGTCCGGTCGAGCCAAGCATATTGACGTGAGGTACAAGTTTGTTAAGGATCTCGAGAAGAAAAAGGTAATCAAGGTACAGTACTGCGAGTCCAAAAGTATGCGTGCGGACATCCTGACCAATGTCCTCCCAGCGCCGAGACTCAGCGAACTACGCGGACTTGTGATGCTCAGTGGGTAAGGACATCCACCCGGGAAGGAGTGTTAAATCAGGACGATCACTGAGATGAAAGGGCGCGTCTGTTGACATGAAAGGATGCGACTGATGCGTGAAAGACACAACCATTGGGAGTGGTTCGAAGAAACCGACGCAGAGGAGATTGAAGGTAACGGACAGGTATAGCTAGGATCACACTTTAAAATACATTTAGTTCTTAACTTCCCATCTAACTCTCAGCCCGTGATGAACAACATCGTACGCTTCGCTTCGCCACGCTTCGCCTGAACTTCAACAATCCTGATGGCAAAGTACCAGACGCATCGCGCAGACTACCTCGTGCATGCTGAAGAATAGGCGCACTTTGCGCAGTTGGTTGAGATGGAATCTCGATCAGGACGTGCTTTTGGAAGAGAAGTGGTCGCTCATGTGGAAGAGTCGACGTTGCGAAAAAGACACGTACCTGCTATGGGTGAAGAGAGACAGGGCACGTCAAGGTTGATTGTAGAAACAAGAGAACTGGCAACCCAAATGGAGGTCTTCGAGGCAACGGCGGTGGAAATCTTGTGCTCGCCAATTGGCGAAGGCACCAGTGCTATAAACTCGCGTCATGTTCAGTTGGCTAAGACACTGACGATTGGGAGCGTCACCGGTCATGGTGGTGACGAGTAGATTCTGGACTGTGGATCCAGTCGACGCCTTGTCAACAATTTGTCTTTATTATCTGGCGGATGGAGGCTCAGTCAAGCTGTCACGTGTCGGTAGTGCGGTACTTACTGAGTTAGCTGAAGGGCGACAAAGGGACATCACGTTGACTGACGTCTATCTCGCGCCCGAGCTCTATCGCAATATAATTCTTACGGCAAGCTCGAGCGCAAGGGTACTTAATAGCGTAGGATGTCACAAAGCGGGCACTATCAGAGCGCAGAGATGGTGAAGCCATATTTGACACATCGGTGTAAAATAATGTACTTTACGTGGAGACAGTGGATCTGGTACGTAGTCCTAGTTATCTTAGTGACGTTTAAGAGGCGGATACTAACATATGATATTTCGGACGAGTCGACCAAGGACATGCAGAGTGGATCTTTGTACCGATTTCACCAGCGACTAGATCATTGGGCTTACTACGCGGTTGAGCAGATGGGAAGAGAATCAGCGTCTGGCATCAAAGTTACGGATCATTTAGACCTATGTGTGTGTAACGCGATGAAGGGAAGCAAATTAAGAATGCACAATCTCACAAGGACACAGGTGCTCACTCGCCGATCAACTGTATTGGCGGTGATATATGCTTAAACCTACTTAATTAATTTCTTGGATTACAAGTCAAATTGCTGTCGCGTGCTCTCGGCAAGACCAAGGGTCAACCGGCGAAAAGTTCGAGCATTTTTTTTTTTTTTTTGCGTCAGTTCGGCTGTCGCGTACATGTGCTAAATACGGATGGCGGAGGCGAGTATAAGAACGTGGACCTGTTTTGCAAGTCTAAAGGTGTTTCAAGACAAGACAGTGAAGCGAGAATTCAAGTATTGAATAGAATAGATGAGCGAATGCAACGGACGGACTTAACATGGCTCGCTCGATTGTACTTGCAAGTCAACTCCATTTGTCGTTTTGGGGTGATGCGGCTGGGCATGCTTCATACATTCTCAATCGCAACCCAACAAGCGCTAACGAAAGCATGCATCGCCGATGGAGGTCCTTACGAAGCTTGCCCTGATTTGCGTGTAATTGTGGCTTTTGGATCTGTATGCTCTGTAGACCGCGATCCGCGATAGAAATCGCTCGCTGAAAGGTCTTCAGTTGGCGTTATCATGTGGCGCAGCGACGAAATCAAGGGCTACAAGGCATTTCTGCAAAATGAAGAACAAGGTTGTGGTCACGCAGCACGTGATGGATATCGAATCCCTGAGCGATACGCAAAACAGTCAGCTACCGAGAGCTCTTGAGTTCGTGGGCCGATCAGATGTTACAATTTCGACAGGTTAAGGTGACGAGGTATTGAGCTCGGCTAGGAAAGGTCGAAGCGGAAAGAAGAAGTC
>NC_090612.1:4567572-4568978 GCF_004359215.1 Bremia lactucae
ATAGGCCAACTCTACGCTTGCACCTTTAGTTGCTGACTGTTACGGGGTGCACCCAATAGATACCGTGTTGTTCGAGGTCAAGGGCAAGAACGGATTACAAACAGCGCAGGATTTTCAGTCGCTAGTTAGGCCGCTGCTATGGGTGGCGAGATGCGCACGACCCAACATTGTGTTTGCAATTCAAAAGGCGACGCAAAAAGCGTATTAACCCCTGCTTCACGATTAGAAGCGTGACAAGCCGGTGATGCGCAACTTAAAGCGCACGAGGTCGATGAAGCTAAACATGAAACCAAGCGAAAATAGCAATACGTTCGCTAAATAGCAATGTGTTGTTTATGCTCCAAAGATATTGTGACGCCGATTTCGCCACCGACAAGAATGACAGGAAGTTATACTTGGAGGTATTATACCTCTTCACGGTATGCTGGAGTACCAAGAAACAGGGTGGCTGTTCCTATCGACGATGGATATCGAATTTGTGGCGGCATCGGAGGTTGCCCGAGAGCTTTTAGGCGTGCGGGAAATGTTATGCAAAATTGGCGTGGCGCCAAAATTACCCATGCTAATGCATGTGGACAATCAGACTCGCTTAAGGGAGAAGCCTCGTCCCTCAAAGCAAAACATATTGAAATTCAAGTCAAAATTATTTGCGTTTTGCCCGTCGTAGAATTATGCTGACACAGTATGTGCGGTCGCAGCAGATGCTAGCTGATTTGCTGACTAAGGCACTCGACGCGACGAAGCTAGCTACACTACGTGTTTTATGCATGTCGGATAGGACGGTGAAATTTCAGCCCAGGAGGAGTGTTGGAAATGTTATTATTCTTGTTATTTCACGTTAGTTACGAAATGCCTGAAAAGGCACGATGAGATACTTGGAGATGTTTCGCTATCTAACATGTATTGCAGCACGCCGTGGAGACTTGGATTCTGCTGGATGGCTGCGTTCATCGACTATGGAGCTCAACTGGCTCTGCTCGTGGGAAAAGTCTCGAGGAAAGCAGGTTGTTGGGTTCATACCCGTGTCTGGAAAAGGATCGCCGCTTCACGCAGCGATGCACAATGACCAGCTTAAAATGGTTAGATTTTTGATTTCAATGAGGTTAAGTAGCGGCCAACGACGTAGCGCCTGTCGGATTAAAAGCTTCGACCAGCTTCTTGTAGGAAACGGTTTGGATGGACAAGAGAGGGAGAAAGGTAAGACAGATAACGCAAAATAATTATGACAATCCTTTTTTTTCACTGCACAGCTTCCTACTGACAACTAATCCGTTCACCGCACTCCTTGCTATATCACTTACAAAGGAACTCTCAAAACGTATCATATTCCCACTTCCATATAACATAGAAATATTAAATGTGCGAAATGTAAACCTTCGCGGTACAAAGACAACAGGTGTAACGGG
>NC_090612.1:4569078-4593045 GCF_004359215.1 Bremia lactucae
TGGAGGTACTACGAAGTTGTTGCCGCGTTTCATTGGGCCCTTTACGGTGGTAGAAGAGGTTGGAGACCTAAATTATAGGCTCACCCTTCCCCCGTATATGAAGACGCAACCCGTATTTTACGTGGGTCGTCTGAAACGATATGTAGTCCCAAATGCGGTCACATACCCCCCATCCGTCTAAGGAGACCGATGGTGACGCCGACTGTAAGTCGAGCGTCGTTCGGGTGAGGAGGACGGTGAAGGCGAAAAGCTGTCGGACAGATGCCTCCCACCACGAACAGGACTCGGAGAGCGAGGTACATCACGCAAGTAACGCGGATCCCTCAGCATTATCCTTTCAAAGAGGTCCAAGCGAGTCTTCAGGCGTTCATAACCCTAACGAGCCTTCACTCGGACATCAACGAGATCCGAGGTCAGTCGCGAGACTTGACCCTCGAGATCCACAATACGTCGTTCAGCAGCGCTTAACGCATGTGTCTGAACGGACGGAGGTAAGGCAGCCACGATTATTTGGGCGAGATCGCCATTTATATCGGGCGCCGCCTGCACTAATGGATGCGGTTGGGAATCAATGCTTCCTTGTTTGAAGGTTGGTTGCCCACCGCTCCGTGAGGCAAGAGTATCAGATCCTCGTCAAATGAAAGGTAACCCGAAGAGTTTTGACTCTTCGGAACCGATCGATACCTTACGTATTGATGAGCCCGGCTTGGTGGCTGCCTATGAAAGGGAGCACCAGCTGAGGCCTCTTCGCTAGTCTCAAATGGACTAGCAGAAGTAGCGTTGTGAGAAGAAACAGGGGGTACAGTACCGCCCATTATTTCTTTCACATGCAAGCGGGCGAAATTAATTCGCTGCGACCGCTGTTTCATCGCATCGGAAAGCGGATGAATGCGGCGCAGGAATTTCGCCTCGTATTGGTCGGGCGTTTCATTTGAACGCAACACGACCGGGATCGGGAAAATATGCCCAAGCGGTTTTCCCTGAGCCCTACATGATTTAAAGACGAAATAATAATTATGTGCGTCTACAAGAGTGCGCTCTAGGAGCGACGCTCATGACCCGTTTAAACAAGGCCATTTAGATGGAAGGGGCATCTTTGGAATGCCACCCGTCACATAGCCACGTTCTAAACGACTGGTTTGTGACACCGACTGAGCACGTTCACGTGTCGTCGGCGGAGCTTTAGGCTCCGAATGCTCTATGTCAGAACCATTATGGATTATGGTCTGAGCATAAGGCGTTATGGTTATACCCAACGGAGAAGCGGCTGCGCCTTTATGGGCAGCGCTCTGCGCTTTCCAGCGCAGACGACGAGACAGCATTCGTAAATGCTGCTGTCTCCATGTTGTGAGCCATGAGAGAAGTTTGGATGGGCAATAATGCGCCATCAACCTTCCTCATGAGCTCGTTGTCCGCATCACTTCTATGTGGTGACGGCAACGGTGTTGACTCATTGTAGTCGACAATGACCGACGGATCAGCATCCTCACTGTTAAAGTGAGATGGATCCTTTAGCCCTGTTAACGCGACAGCAGCAATGGCTGTCGGCGTTCCGACTAGGCATTATTCGCAGCCGGCGAATTAACGCGGCGCGTGCGCTTAGTGTGAGGTTGAGTGGGCGTCTTCGCAGACGACCCACCAACGTGGCCCCTTTTAGGTGGCATCCTTGGCGCCGTGTATGGAAATATGTGCGCTAGAGTGATTGAGTGAACTAGCGGCGCGTAAAGCTGCTTGAAGTTCCTCTCCTCTTTGACGAATTTAAAAATTATAAACTCGTCCATAAAGGGGGGATGGTGTAACGGGCTAAAGTTGCCTTAATATTACACAGTCCCCGTTAAGTACACTTTGTGTACTTAAGGGAATGGTCAATTACTAAATAATAGTAATTAGACCCTGCACTCGAGTGTGGTGCACAACTGTGACCAACCCTTGTGTATATGATGCACATAGGTGCATTCACGTTAGGAGGGATGACGCCCAGCATCATCCGTTACGCGAGGTATCTAGAAAGATACGCTCGCAATACATATCAAGTGTTATCTATAGAGATGATATTTTAATTGGTAAAAATAGGTATTTATATTTAATACGATTAAATATAAATCCGTCTGAAAGCTACTCCCTACTTGGTAAGCGCGCACGAGGAGCCGGATTACCGCTCGCGTGACGACTCTTAACCAAAGTACTTAGTGTGTTGGGTGAGGTCGCTAATGCGCCCACCATAACTACCTCACTGCACGCAAGAGAAGCTGGTAAAACCGCTTCCTCGTTGTGCTAGGGTGTGTAGAGCGTGGCCGCATTACGACATACCCGCCTACAGAAAAGGTCATTATCACGCAATCTGTTGTCCAAGGATGATCGATACTAGCAACACAGGCAACATATGGTTACCCGGTTCCATCATGATCAAGTAGGACATTCCCATCTGTCCGATGAGCCCAGCTACAGATCCAACTCGCCATGCCACAATGCGTGATAAAGTGACAGCTTTTTAAAAATAATAAACTGAATCGCCGATTGGTAAAGCTTTCAGCCTATCATTGACTAAACTTTGCGGTGCCGCCGAAAAGGCCTATGTGCGGCGACCACAAGTAGGTAGCGAAAGCTCAATGACGATAAGCAATACTCACTCGACTCCCGAAGTGAGGCTTTTTTTCGAGCATAAATTGCTTCTTGAATTACCAGTGCAAATTGTAGCGGAGCTACCTCGCTCCTAAAGTCAGAGGGAGATTTTCAGACTCAGAGAGTCACTTAGTTCTATTGAACTAATGGGTTTAACAACTCCGGGAGTCGTACAAGCCATCAAAGCTTAAGGAATCCTAGTTCAAGGGATTCAGGGGTTCGTAGAACCAAGTGGCAACTAGTGCCTAAGAGGATATACCTTAGAAAGGCTTTTATATCTTACAGATCGATGCGCAAGCCTTAGGAAGGCACTTCACACTTTAAGATCAAAGGGGACCTGAACTTTATTTAATTATTTAAATCTAAAAACCTTACCCTCGCTAATTAAAAAATAGATTTTGGCCGCCGGATTTATATCTGGCGGTGGCCACATTTACTAACCATAATAAATGGGAATTAATTAACTAACTATCGCTTATTTTTAAATTAATAAAAAATTTACACATTTTAAAATTAGATAAAAAGGTATTTGACCCATAAAGTAAATGTACCACAACAACGGTTCTCCAACCGATGTGTGCCCCATTACACCCTCCCCCATCAGACTGTTGACACCGAGTGACAACACTCGCTTCATTTCCTCTTTGAGGTTGGAACTTAAACAGCTAACCGTTTGGTTGTGTTTTCCATTCCTTTGTCTAATGACAACCAAGCGTGAGTCACAGACTCTGAGCACCTTCCTCGACGATGAGGGAATGGTGGACTTTGAAAGTCACTCTCATCCGAGGAGGAGGAAAAAGAGCGGCGTTCGCTCACGCCTTCTCCTCCGGACGAACGTCGGCGAGCCCCGAATCCGTTCCCAGAACGTGGTGCCGCTGATGTTTTAACGGCACTGAGCAGGACACGGGTTCCTGAGTCCAACATTATTACGAATCCGCTCGATGAAGAGCAAGAGCAGATAATCCTCACAGAGGAACAAGCTCGACGACGAGCTGCCGAGATAGCGAAAACTAAGCTCATAGTGGATATAGCTTCACTCCGCTTAGTGCGGACGAGCGTCTCAAAGAGATAGCGGGTCATAGCTTGGCCATCTGAATCTCTGGTGACCCGGCGAGGACGCCGGAGGAGATTGCTGCTCGCGACGCTCTTCATGAGCAATACCTTACGCCGAAGGTAATGACGCGAAGCCAGTATCTGACGCGTTTACGTGATCAAGCCCGTGGGGCTTCGGTGACCTCCATGAGGGAATTTCCAATCTTTCTGTTTCCAAACGAAACAAGAACTAAAAACGAAATCTCATTTAAGAAATGGGTCCACCGGGCCCGCAAACTCCGTAATATCTTGAATATTAGAGAGTCTGTGGATAGAGGTGATGTTCGTTTGTAATGGAAGCTTCGCTTCGACTTTGCTAAGGTTAAGGCCAAAGGCCAGTTATGTTCGGCAGTTATGCCACAAAACGAAGAAAGGCCTAGCCAATATTTCAATGCTTCGGTTGACCAAACAACCAAGGATCGAAGCCGCACTCAGGCTTTAGATCCACCTAATCCCACGTTTAGTGGTGGGAAGCGTCGTTTGACACGAGTTGACCCTGAGCTTGGCGCTCAAAAACGTCAATGGCGTACGGGCAATCTTGCCGAAGAGGTACCTCGAACTCCCAAGAGTTTTTTGAAGAGGGGTACCCTTGCCACTTCACAAGATACTGGTGACCCTCACGACGACGTCGCTTTAAAAGTTTCTCCACATGAAAATGAAGGTTCCCCCGAGCATCAAGCAGAGGGGGGCGAAATTTCGGCGGAAGCATTTGATGCTCTACAGCACGAGATGCAACTTCTTCGTGAGGTCCTTGCACGGGTTGAGAGCTCTTTTGAGGCGGTTCGGGACCGTCTTTCGACGCTAGAGCGTCAACAGCCTCGTTTAGAGGGCCAGCTGGACATCCTGGTGAGGATGCGGCAATCTGCGGCACGACCGCCTGTCTCGGCGCAAGCGCCTTCGTGTCCACGTGGGAAGGGTCCCGATATGGCTTAAGCAAGCCAACGTAAAACACTGGGTGTGTACGCAGCTTGCTGGAAGGTTTAGCGCATAAGCTAGGCCCTTCTTGGCCACGACGGTAAATGGTCCAATAAAGCGCGGGCGCAATTTGGTCTTGGAGACCGCGGAAACCAAGTTGGTAGGTAGGTTTTAGCGTTTATTAAACTCGGTCTCCGACCATATAAGAATTAATACAGTTTCCGCCTTTGGCATCCGCTTATTCTTTTTGTTTGTCTTGGCTATCAGCGATCGTATCCCTTACATGTCTTAAGACACTAAATCGCGTCGCGAGAAACTCGCTTACTTGTTTCCGAACGGTAACAGGGCTGATATCAGCAAGCCTATCGGCCAATTCTCCCCCACCAAGCCCTGAACCACGCAGTGGTATCGTTAATGGAACGCGCGGTTGGTAAGACCGTTTACATAGAACACAGTATAGCCTGTAGAGGCATGAACAGCGTCATTGAACGCAAACTCCACTACTGGGAGCATTGAGCTCCAGCGCTTTGGTGTCTGAGCACACACGCTGCGTTAAACGTCTTCAATGACGCGATTGACAAGTTCAGTTCGACCATCGGTCTGTGGATGGTCCGCAGTGGACATCTCCAATCTGGTTATAAGCACTCGGAAAATTGATTTCCAGATTTACCCGTAAAATCGGGGATCCCGATCAGAGATAATTGCCACTGGCAAACCATGTTTTCGAAACACGCGATCGATGAACAGCTTAGCTGTACCGTCTCCATCAATGGAATCTGGCACGGCTGCTTAGTAAGCCATTTTGCTCAAACGGTCAACAAAGACCACTATACCGGAGTTACCGGCTGAATCTTTCGGTAGCCCAAAGACGAAATCCATACTAATGGACTCCCACAATCCTATGGGGACGGGAAGACTCGCCAGTGGCGCAGCAGCATGTGTCGAGGGTTTAATCCGTTGGCACGTTTCGCATGTGCGAATATATGTGCTGACCCATTTTTAAAGTTTGGGCCACCGACTCTGGCCTATGAAGCCGTAGGTCTTTTCTCAAGCGAGATGACCACCAAGGACAGTATCGTGTGCCTCATATTGGATCCGGTACTTCACCTCCTCATCATGAGGAACAATGACACGCGGAGGGTCCGCGATGTTTGTGCAACAGGTTGTTATCGATAGAAATCGATGTAACCTTGCACGCAAACGTGCCGCCAATTTAATACCCAATTTGAGTCCTATAACGCTCGTAGCAGAGCTGCACACTGTTTATCCTTGGCGTAAGCCGAACTGATTAATTCAGGAATAGGTGACGAGATAGTCGTTGAATGAGAATCTCATAATCCGGCCTGCGTGATAACGCGTCGGCCAAAGCATTTTGCTTGCCGGGCTTATACTTCACCACGAAGTTGGATTCCGCAAAAAAAGATAGTTATCGGGCCATTTTCTGTGAGAGATGGGGCGACTTAGTCGCCGTGCGCAATGATGTGTGATCTGTAAAAATCACAAACGGCTTAGAGCCGAGTGGATGACCTCTGAATTTGACGAGAGCATACTTCATAACAAGGAACTCTTTGTCATGAACTGGGTAGTTCTTTTCCGCAGCTTTAAGCTTTTTAGACTCGAACGCAATAACACGTTGATGCCCATCAACATCTGTTTGTAACAGAGCACTGCCAATGGCAAAATCTGATGCGTCAAAGACGATACTGAAAGGCCAATTTGGGTTTGGCAGTACCAGAATCGGGGCATGGATAAGACTACCCTTAACTGCTCGAAAAGCATTATTTTCGGTGCTAGTCCAGCACCATTCTATATCTTTCTTTAGGAGTTTAGATAATGGCCTAGCCATATCAGCGTAATTTTTGCTATATTTGTGTAAATAATTGGCGAGACCCAACCACTTAAGCAAATCCTTTTGGTTTTTAGGAACCGGCCAATCTACTATGGCTTTTACCTTAGCGGAATCGCTCTAAGGCATCGCTTTCCAATGAAGTTTTCTAAAGAAGGAATTTCGTCTGCGCCAAAAATGCATTTAGATGCATTGGCATACAATTTTTTTGTGCGCATGCATTCGAGCACTGCTCGCAAATGGTCTAAATGGTTTTCCATATCCGACCGACCCTGCTCCGCACGACTATGGACAAAAATGTCATCGAAATAAGTCTGTGCATAACCTCGATGAGGGCGAAACAGTTGCGTCACTAGACGATTAAATGTTGCCGGGGCGTTGGAAAGCCATTGTGGAAAACCAGCCACTCCCATTACATGCCGCTTTGGGTGCTAACCGCTGTAAGCGGGATATCACTAGCTCGCATAAGCACTTGGTAGTAACCATTGACTAAGTCCAATGCACTGTACATTGTACATCCCACCATATTGTTCTAAAGAACATCTTTTCTAGGAATGGGGGTTTGGGCTGGTATAGTGGCAGCCTTAAGCTTATTATAAGCATGTACAATGCGCCATTTACCATTTGGCTTTTTGACACAAAAATGTCGGTGTCGAATGAGGAGATTTGTTCTCTCGTAACATTTCAGCCTCGTGCTTTGCATGGAAGAAATCGTCAATGACGTCACACTGCTCCTTTGGTAAAAGCCATTGTTCTTGTGACACAGTATTTGGTTCCCATTACTAAGTCAATTTCATGATGAACACTTCTATCCGGAGCTAAAACAGATGGTGGGTTATTACATACCTTATCTTGGAATTCCTTAATTAAGGAATAAAAAGGATCCGTAGGATCTTCCAGGATCGGTGACCCATTTCGCGCACAAAGTGCACCTTTTGTGTCATCCAGGACAGCTTCGTCTAGAAGTGACGATGAGTTTAACTCAACCATAGGTCGAATGACCATCATTTCAGATAAGTCACCAGTTTTTAAGACTCGACCGCACTCATCAATAGACATTTCGTCTAGCTCTAAAAGAGCATGTAACGAGAGGATTGCCGCAAGGCTTACTTCCCCCTCAATGTTACCGGTTACGCCATTTACAAGCGTATGTACTTGCTCACTCGTATCACTTTGTGAGGGTATACACGCTTCGTGTCCATCCTGTCTTGGAGTGAAGATGAAGACAATACGCCTTTTAGAGGCCGGGACATTCACGTCCCCAGGGTTTTCAGCCTGTATTGGTTCTATACAAGACATGGTGTCTAATTTGACATCCGATAAAGAGTTAAAAAACTCAACTTCCTTATCCAGCGAACGTTTACGTGTCGCCTCACGTGCATTAGGAGGATTTGACCCAAAATGCCCTGGCGAACCGCCAATAGTGTCACTATTGACACTTAGGATGGTGCCACCTCGGCCGACCATACTCGGTGGACTTAGACGTGCCACTCCACGTATCTCAGGGATATTGCACGCTGCTTTCAGCATTTAGTGAATCGTTAGTATAGCGAGTGTTACTCGACGAAGTACGTGCCGTTTTACTTATTTCTGCTCAGTCGGGCTCAAAATTAATGTTTTTAACATTAGAGTTTATTAACTCAGACATGCCAATGTCTAAAACAGTGACAGACTCATTCTTGGTATGGCCTGGCTAGAACATCATGAACCGAATTAGTAATATTTATTGTGAGGAGTAGCTTCTCCAGACAAGCTATTGATAAGCCTTTCTGGCAAAAGCCACGGCTTCTTTTCAGGGGCGAGATGAGACATTTTACTGTCTTCACTCCCCTGACCGTGGATCAATTGGAAGTCTAAGACCTTAGGCGCCACGCGCAATATTCCTAGCAAAGTTTTGGAGAGTCATGGACCCACCTTTGCTAGGCAACAAATGAGATCATATCTCGAATCCAAATCAAGGACGAGACAGCGTTCCATACTGTCAAAGTCCAGAAACTTTATACCTAAGTTCAATGGAACTTTGGGAACAGTGACCCGAGTCCCTGTCCCTAAGCAAACAGTGTTATTGTATTATCTCCATGCGCTCTAAGTACCTCCACGTATTGTTGATTTCCCTCAATAGAAAGGCGTCGAGCATAATTGCAAGACACTCCTGAGTCAATTAAAATTGACCACGGCTTACCAAAGCCCTTTACAATCGAAATGAGCACCAAGCTAATTGGGGCAAGGTTCTATTTATTCTCACCTCCTTGAGGTTTAACCGAGCCTAGGTCTTCCCCAGAAGGGCGCCCCGCATCTACTGGGTATCGACGTTTCCCCGCACCGTACCAGATCTCTGGTATAGGTCGGAGTTGGAGCTCTTTCGGGCTTTACGCAAATTTCGAAGTGGGCAGGCAGGGCGTAAATGTTTCGTGCATTCGCGCACATAACATCTACGGATGGTCTTATGCTGTTCCACAGCTTGAAGAGCCTCTTCTCCTTCCTCAACGAGGCTTATAAACATAGGTTCCGCTCTATTAGACGGAACCCATGTGCTCGAAGAGCTTGTTCGGTAAACAGGCGTGCTAACGCGGGCAGACTTAAAGTCAAAGTCGGCGCGTAGCGCTATGGCAACTGCCTCTTCGAACGTAGCCGGATGAGATCGGAACAATTCCGTCCGGGCAATGCCTTCATTGAGACCCCCCATAAAAAAGGTCACTACAATTGCCTCTTGCACCGGGTCTTGATGCATAGATGCAATGAGAGTTCTCAACTCCTGGACAAAGACCCCCAGGGTTCTTTTACCCTGCCGAGTCGCTAGGAGTCGTGCTCGCATGCAAAAAGCCTGATCAGGCGGTGCAAACATGCTGGTCACTTGCTGTTTCAGCGAATCCCATGAGGGGAAAGCGTCGTTTATGGATGTGCTGCACATTAATGCCCACTCTATGGCTCTACCTCCAAGTTTGGACATGGCCATAGCCACATTTGCCTTTCTGGTAAGAACAAGACGTAATCAATGGACATTTCCATTTGCTCAATTCAAAAAGGGAGATTTTCTCCCTCTTTTCCCTCATTTTTTTTTACATTTACAGTTAGAGGGCGAGCCCTCGGCTCTGAGTCAGGTACGGAGATGTACCGGGTAGGCATAGATGCCGCTAAAGGGTCCTGTACCTGACCGATCAGGGAGGCTTTGTACCGCATGAAAGCTTCAAGCCTTGCATGCAGGACCTCTGGTCCCTGGGAAATAATAAATTCCACGTGCTCAAGCCCGAATAAGATTTTGAGCTTGTCATAAGCGGCGCGTTGCGCTTCTGACAATTCTGGAACCTCTTTCACTGTCGTAAAAAATAAGTCTTGTAAAGACTCAGGCGTAGGTTGACTACGAGTGCTACCAGGTGTAGCGGAGCTATCACGCTCCTAAAGTCAGAGAAAGACTCTCAGACTCAGAGAGTCACTTAGTTCTATTGAGCTTATGGGTTTAACAACTCTGGGAGTCGTACATGCTATTAAAGCTTAAGGAATCCTAGTTCAAGGGATTCAGGGGTTCGTAAAGCCAAGTGGCAACTAGTGCCCAAGAGGATATACCTTAGAAAGGCTTCTATCTCTTACAAATCAATGCGCAAGCCTTAGGAAGGCACTTAACGCTTTAAGATCAATGAGGAACTGCACTTTATTTAATTATTTAAATCTAAAAACCTTACCCTAGCTAATTTAAAATAGATTTCGGCCCCAGATTTATATCTGGCGGCGACCACATAATTATTGCCCATAATAAATGGGATTTAAGTAACTAACTATTTTAAAATTAGATAAAAGGGTATTTTACCCATAAAGTAAATGTACCACAACAACGGTTCTCCAACCGATGTGTGCCCCATTACACCCTCCCCCATCAGACTGTTGACACCGAGTGACAACATTCGCTTCATTTCCTCTTTGAGGTTGGAACTTAAACAGCTAACCGTTTGGTTGTGTTTTCCATTCCTTTGTCTAATGACAACCAAGCGTGAGTCACAGACTCTGAGCACCTTCCTCGACGATGAGGGAATGGTGGACTTTGAAAGTCACTCTCATCCGAGGAGGAGGAAAAAGAGCGGCGTTCGCTCACGCCTTCTCCTCCGGACGAACGTCGGCGAGCCCCGAATCCGTTCCCAGAACGTGGTGCCGCTGATGTTTTAACGGCACTGAGCAGGACACGGGTTCCTGAGTCCAACATTATTACGAATCCGCTCGATGAAGAGCAAGAGCAGATAATCCTCACAGAGGAACAAGCTCGACGACGAGCTGCCGAGATAGCGAAAACTAAGCTCATAGTGGATATAGCTTCACTCCGCTTAGTGCGGACGAGCGTCTCAAAGAGATAGCGGGTCATAGCTTGGCCATCTGAATCTCTGGTGACCCGGCGAGGACGCCGGAGGAGATTGCTGCTCGCGACGCTCTTCATGAGCAATACCTTACGCCGAAGGTAATGACGCGAAGCCAGTATCTGACGCGTTTACGTGATCAAGCCCGTGGGGCTTCGGTGACCTCCATGAGGGAATTTCCAATCGTTTTGTTTCCAAACGAAACAAGAATTGAAAACGAAATCTCATTTGAGAAATGGGTTCACCGGGCCCGCAAACTCCGTAATATCTGGAATATCAGAGAGTATGCGGATAGAGGTGATGTTCGTTTG
Organism: Bremia lactucae; assembly: GCF_004359215.1. NCBI lineage: Eukaryota > Oomycota > Peronosporomycetes > Peronosporales > Peronosporaceae > Bremia > Bremia lactucae. The sequence continues at coordinate 4,580,208 of NC_090612.1, forward strand.
AAACGGAAGCTTCGCTTCGACTTTGCTAAGCTTAAGGCCAAAGGCCAGTTACGTTCGGCAGTTATGCCACAAAACGAAGAAAGACCTATCCAATTTTTCAATGCTTCGGTTGACCGTACAACCAAGGATCGACGCCGCACTGAGGCTTTAGATCCACCTAATCCCACGTTTAGTGGTGGGAAGCGTCGTTTGACCCGAGTTGACCCTGAGCTTGGCGCTCAAAAACGTCAACGGCGCACGGGCAATCTTGCCGAAGAGGTACCTCGAACTCCCAAGAGTTTTCAGAAGAGGGGCACCCTAGCACCTTCACCAGATACTGGTGACCCTCACGACGACGTCGCTTTAAAAGTTTCTCCACATGAAACTGAAGGTTCCCCCGATCATCAAGCAGCGCGGGAGGGGGGGGGCCAAATTTCGGCGGAAGCATTTGATGCTCTACGGCATGAGGTGCAACTTCTTCGTGAGGTCCTTTCTCGGGTTGAGAGCTCTTTTGAGGCGGTTCGGGACCGTCTTTCGACGCTGGAGCGTCAGCAGCCTCGTTTTAGAGGGCCAGCTGGACATCCTGGTGAGGATGCAGCAATCTGCGGCACAACTGCCTGTCTCGGCGCTAGCGCCTTCAAGTCCACGTGGTTAGGGTCCCGATATGGCTTAAGCAAGCCAACGTAAAACACTGGGTGTGTACGCAGCTTGCTGGAAGGTTTAGCGCATAAGCTAGGCCCTTCTTGGCCACAACCGTAAATGGTCCAATAAAGCGCGGGCGCAATTGGTCTTGAAGACCGCGTAAACCAAGTTGGTAGGTAGGTTTTTAGCGTTTAATAATACTCGGTCTCCGACCATATAAGAATTGATACAGTTTCCGCCTTTGGCATCCGCTTGTTCTTTTTGTTTGTCTTGGTTATCAGCGATCGTATCCCTTACATGTCTTAAGACACTAAATCGCGTCGCGAGAAACTCGCTTACTTGTTTCCGAACGGTAACAGGGATGATATCAGCAAGCCTATCGGCCAATTCCCCCCCCGCCAAGCCCTGAATCATGCAGTAGTATCGTTAAAAGAACGCGCGAGTGGGTAAGACCGTTTATATAAAACGAAGTATAGCCTGTAGAGGCATGGACATAGCTGTTAAACGCAAATTCCACTACTGGGAGCATTGAGCTCCAGCGCTTTGGTGTCTGAGCACACACGCTGCGTAAAACGTCTTCAATGACGCGATTGACACGTTCGGTTTGACCATCGGTCTGCGGATGGTCCGCAGTGCACATATCCAATCTGGTGACAAGCACTCGGAAAATTGATTTCCGGAATTTACCCGTGAAACTGGGATCCCGATCAGAGACAATTGCCACTGGCAAACCATGTTGTCGAAACACGCGATCGATAAACAGCTTAGCTGTACCCTCTCCATCAATGGAATCCGGCACGGCCGCTAAGTGAGCCATTTTGCTCAAACGGTCAACAAAGACCACTATACCGGAGTTACCAGCTGAATCTTTCAGCAGCCCAAAAACAAAATCCATACTAATGGACTCCCAGCATCCTATGGTGACGGGAAGACTCGCCAGTGGCGCAGCAGCATGTGCCGAGGGTTTAACCCGTTGGCACGTTTTGCATGTGCGATATATGTGCTGACCCATTTATAAAGTTTGGGCCACCATTAACTCTGGCTGATAGAGCCGTAGGTGTTTTCTCTACCGAGATGACCACCAAGGACAGTATCGTGTGCCTCATAGAGGATCCGGTACTTTAAATCCTCATCATGAGGAACAACGACCCGCGAAGGGTCCGCGATGTCTGTGCAATAAAGCAACAGGTTGTTATCGATAGAAAATCGATGTAACCTTGCACGCAAACGTGCCGGTAATTTAATACCAGAATCCGAGTTCTTTAAGGCTCGTAGCAGAGCTACACACTGTTCATCCTTGGCGTAAGCTGAACGGATTAATTCAGGAATAGGTGACGAGATAGTCGTTAAATTAGAAACCTCATAATCCGGCCTGCGTGATAACGCATCGGCCAAAGCATTTTGCTTGCCAAGTTTTATACTTCACCTCGAAGTTGTATTCCGCAAAAAAGGATAGCCATCGGACCATTCTCTGTAAGAGATGGGGCGACTTAGTCGCCGTGCGTAACGACGCGTGATCTGTATGAACCACAAACGGCTTAGAGCCGAGCAGATGAACTCTGAATTTGACGAGAGCATACTTCATAGCAAGAAACTCTTTGTCATGAACTGGGTAGTTCTTTTCCGCAGTTTTAAGCTGTCTAGACTCGAACGCAATAACACGTTCATGCCCATCAACATCTGTTTGTAACAGAGCACTGCCAATGGCAAAATCTGATGTGACACAGACAACACTGAAAGGACAATTTGGGTTTGGCAGTGCCAGAATCGGGGCATAGATAAGACTATCCTTAACTGCTCGAAAAGCATTATTTTCGGTGCTAGTCCAGCACCATTCTGTATCCTTTTTAAGGAGATTAGATAATGGCCTAGCCATATCTGCGTTCATCTGCAGTTAGCATGCCGCTCTTATTCACCAGTTATTTGTGTAAATAATTGGCGAGACCCAACCACTAAGTGCAGCTTTTGTATCGTCCAGGACAGCTTCGTCTAGAAGTGGCGATGAGTTTAACTCAACCATAGGTCGAATAGCCACCATTTCAGATAAGTCACCAGCTTTTAAGGCTCGACCGCACTCATCAATAGACATTTCGTCTAGCTCTAAAAGAGCATGTAACGAGGGGATTGTCGCAAGGCTAACTTCCTCCTCAATGTCCTGGTTACGCCATTTACAAGCGTATGTACTTGCTCACTCGTATCACTTTGTGAGGGTAAACACGCTTCGTCTTGGAGTGGAAACGATACGCCTCCTAGAGGCCGGAACATTTAAGTCCCCGGGTTTTCCAGCCTGTATTGGTTCTATACAAGACATGGTGTCTAATTTGTTATCCGACAAGGAGTTAGGTAACTCAACTTCCTTATTCAGCGAACGTTTACGTGTCGCTTCACGTGCATTAGGAGGGTTTGACCCAAAATGCCCTGGCGAACTGCCAATAGTGTCACTATTGACACTCAGTATGGTGCCACCTCGGCCGACCACACTCGGTGGACTTAGACGTGCCACTCCACGCATCTCAGGGATATTGCACCCTTGATGATTCCGCCTTAGGCCTTCATTGCTTTCAGCATTTAGTGAATTGTTATTATAACGAGTGTTCACTCGACGGAGTACGTGCCGTTCCACTTATTTCTGCTGAGTCGGGCTCAGAATTAATGTTTTTAACATTTGAGTTTATTAAATCAAACATGCCAATGTCTAAAACACTGACAGACTCATTCAATGATCCGCGCCAATAGCGCTTTTGTTGCCTAGCATAGGTGGGTTCAGGACTCTCCAAATCTTTGCTAGGAACATTGCGCGTGGCGCCTAAAGTCATAGACCTTCAATCGATCCATGGCTCATGGTGTTCTAACCAGGCCATACCAAGGATGAGATCATATCTCGAATCCAAATCAAGGACGAGACAGCGTTCCATACTGTCAAAGTCCAGAAACTTTATACCTAAGTTCAATGGAACTTTGGGAACAGTGACACGAGTCCCAGTCGCTAAGCGAACAGTCATTGTATTACCTTCATGCGCTCTATGCGCCTCAACGTATTGTTGACTTCCTTCAAGGGAAAGGCGTCGAGCATAATTGCAAGACGCTCCTGAGTCAATTAAAATTAACCATGGCTTATCAAAGCCCTTTACAGTCGCTTGAGCGACTAGCAAGCCAGGCTTGTACTCTCGCCCCGTGCCATTGAGCACCGAGCTAATTGGGACTAGGTTCTGTTTATTCTCACTTCCTTGAGGTTCAACAGAGCCTAGGTCTTCCCCAGTAGGGCACCCCGCACCTACTGGGTATCGACGTTTTCCCGTACCGTACCAGATCTCTGGTATAAGTCGGAGATGGACCTCTTTCGAGCTTTACGCGAATTTCGAAGAGGCACACAGGGCGTAAATATTCGTGCTTTCGCACATATAACATCTACGGATGGTCTTATGCAGTTCCACAGCTTGAAGAGCCTCTTTTCCTTCCTCAGGAGGCTTAAATCCATCCTAGGATGAGGTCATACGGACTCTCCAAGGTTCCGCTCTATTTGACGGAACCCATGTGCTCTACGAGCTTGTACGGTAGACAGGCGTGCTAACGCGAGCAGACTTAAAGTCAAACTCGGCGCGTAGCGCTATGGTAACTGCCTCTTCGAACGTAGCCGGATGAGATCGGAACAATTCCGTCCGGGCAACGCCCTCATTGAGACCCCCCATAAAGATGGTCGCTACAATGGCTTCTTGCACCGGGTCTTGATGCATAGATGCAATGAGAGTTCTCAACTCCTGGACAAAGTCCCCTAGGGTTCTTTTACCCTGTTGAGTCGCTGGGAGCCGTGCTCGCATGCGAATAGCCTGATCAGGCGGTGCAAACATGCTCGTTATTTGCTGTTTCAGCGAATCCCATGAGGGAAAAGCGTCGTTTATGGACGTGCTGCACGATAGTGCCCACTCCATGGCTCTACCTCCAAGTTTGGAAATGGTCATAGCCACCTTTTGCCGTTCTGTTAAGAACAAGGCGGAATCAATGGACATTTCCATCTGCTTAATCCAAAAAGGGAGATTTTCTCCCTCTTTTCCCTCAAATGTTTTCACATTTACAGTTAAAGGGCGAGCCCTCGGCTCTGAGTCAGGTACAGAGATGTACCAGGTTGGCATATATGCCGCTAATTGGTCCTGTACCTGACCGATCAGGGAGGCTTCATACCGCATGAAGCTTCAAGCCTTGCATGCAGGGCCTCTGGTCCCTGGGAGATAATAAATTCCACGTGCTCAAGCCCGAATGAGGTTTTGAGCTTGTCATAAGCGGCGCGTTGCGCTTCTAACAATTTGGAACCTCTTCCATTTTCGTGAGAAATTAGTCTTGTAAAGACTGAGGCGTAGATTGACTACGAGTGCTACCAGATGTAGCGGAGCTACCTCGCTCCTAAAGTCAGAGGAAGACTTTCAGACTCAGAGAGTCACTTAGTTCTATTGAATTAATGGGTTTAACAACTCAGGGAGTCGTACAAGCTATAAAAGCTAAGGAATCCTAGTTCAAGGGATTCAGGGGTTCGTAGAACCAAGTGGCAACTAGTGCCCAAGAGGATATACCTTAGAAAGGCTTCTATCTCTTAAGGGGAACTGAACTTTATTTTATTATTTAAATGTAAAAACCTTACCCTAGCTAATTAAAAAAAATAGATTTTGGCCGCCAGATTTATATCTGGCGCGCAACCACATTTATTACCCATAATAAATGGGATTTAAGTAACTAACTATTTTAAAATTAGATAAAAGGGTATTTTACCCATAAAGTAAATGTACCACAACAACGGTTCTCCAACCGATGTGTGCCCCATTACAAAAATGCAGCCGTTCAATGGAGGTGTCGAAAAGTCAGTTTATTCGTAGGTGTCTGAATAACGGTATTCTCTCTGTACCAAAAATATTGTCGAGGATTTTAGGCACTACAGGTTTTGATGAAAACACACCGTAAAGCGACAGTGCAGCGAGCAACTGGTGGCAGCCATGTCGATGCTTTTCCCAGAAAAATTATGTTGGGTAACGGCGGATAATATGGATCCAAACTTGAAAGCGAATACGGTTCAAACTTGAAATTGCCTTCAAGGAAGAAAAACGTCAATGTGTGCTTTCCCATCGATCAAGCTAACATACCTCGATGTAGCGGGGCGCGCTGAAGCCAATCGTCTGGCTTTTTACATTGGAAACGTGCCGTTTGAAGACAAGCGACTCAGTCGAGCAGAATTCGCGTCTGTCAAAAAGACGCTTCCTCTAGGTCAAATACCGATTCTTGAAGTAGACGGTGAGGTGTTGACCCAGTCGCACGCTATCACACGCTTCGCCGGGCGTCTGGGAGGACTCTACCCCGTGAGTGCGCCTTACCTTGCCCTGAGAATCGACGAGTTGTTGCACGCCCTAGGCGAAATTGAAGAGATGATGCTTGTATCGTTTCTTGAGACGGACGTGGAGAAAATGAAGGCGTCACGTGAGGAGTTAGCAACGGATTTAATTCCTCGCTATGCAAAGTTATTCGAATCTCGCCTTGCCAAGATGCAGGAAATCCCGGCTTTTCAGACAGAAAAGGTCTTTATTCACGATGTAGCCATTTACTGTTGGGCCGAGCCGCTGCGGTCTGGAAACACGGGCCACATTCCGTGCACAGTGCTGGACGGATACAGGTTTCTTATTGAAGCTTATGATAAGGCCGCTAACCACCCAAAAGTGAAAGAGTGGTACACGATTCAGCATAGCGCCCCCAAGCTAAAGCTTACCTACCTGGCCGCACCTGGTCGTGCAGAGCCTATTCGTCTTGCTTTCTTTATTGGAGGCGTCGAATTTGAGGACGAACGCCTTACTCCAGAGGAGATGCTGGCTCGCAAACCGTCGCTACCTTTTAATCAAGTCCCCGTGCTTGAAGTGGACGGTGAGGTTGTTGCTCAATCGCTAGCCATCCTTCGCTATGCAGGGACACTCTCGGGACTGTATCCAGTGACTCAACCGATAGTGGCATATCGTGTTGACGAATTGCTCGAAATTATTGACGAAGTGTGCAATTATCCGCTCTGGAAAACTTTTTTTCGTGAGAAGGACGCTGAAAAGCGATCGGTTATGCGTGTCGAGTTGGTCGGTGGCGCCTTGGCCAAGGCACTGAACGGCCTTGAGAAAATCATTAAAAGAAATCATGGTCCGTATGCGGCAGGGGCGAAGCTTACAGTGGCCGATTTGGCAATTTATGGCATGCTTCTTGGTATAAAAAACGGTACGGCCGATGTGGATACAAACACTGCAGATAATTTCGAAAATCTGCAGTGTGTATAAGCTGGTAGCTGAGCATCCAAAAGTGGTTGAGTGGAACGCTTCGCACGGTTGTTAATGGTTCTTCATGGTCAAGAAGTAATCCTAAAATTTAATCTCGAAAAGATAATATAGTTTGCGATACTATCTTCGTTTCTAGTGTTAGTCGGCACCGAGTACAAATTTACAATCATAGGAACGAAGCGCGATAGCAGGAGAAAAAAATTGCGTACCGACTTATTTCTTGGATCCCAAGCGTAACTTTACAGCTTTTACGATTAATACCATCCCCCACCAGACTGTTGACACTGCGGGTCACTAATCGTCTTCATTTCCTAATTGAAAATTACAAGAGAAGATTAATCTCAAGGTTGTTTTCTGGGTTCTATGATGTTTCTACTATCTAATAACCGGCTATCGTAATCGACACTCATGCGGCTAGGCGAAACACGTACTGTAATGGATTACATAAATATAAATTCGTACAAGAAATAATTAACAATTATAATAAATTATAATAATTTGAAAGAATTGACTTAATAGTTCCAATATTAACCACTCCGATAACATACCGCTTTGGGTGCTAACCGTATTTCAACAAAAAACATGAATTAAAAAATATTTTTTTAATATAAATAAAAGTGTTCTTTCCATAAACATTATGAGTGATAAATTATAAGAATTATTAAATATTATAAGCAACATATTTAAAAAACAACTTGATAATATAAAACTTGTTAAACAAGCTTTATATTAACAAATAAAGTAATAAAGAAACAAATTTTAAGACTGAACCAAAATAACCTGGCGAAAATGTCAATAAATGTAATGTTTAATGAGAAGGGGTGGTAATATTGACGCATATCTCTATTAATTAACTGAATTAAGTTTAAATCAACCCCACGCCAATCGTTACAAGACACGATTGGGTGGTTCGAAAGGAGGCGCTATACATAGTTAGTTATAAATATATAATTATAGTCAGTAAATAGAAGATCGTCACGCAGGAACTTTGTAAGGGGGCCCCACCCATAAGAGGATGAATAAATATTATTTTCTATGAGAGAAAAATAAATAAAGAACACAACGTTATTATTTTATGTTGATTTGAACTAATAGTTCCAATATTACCAGATTTGGTATTATTGACGCAATAAAACATTACTTTTACTGGTTGATTGATTTGAGATTTAATCAACCCCGTCAATCTTTACAAGACACGATTTGGCTTCGCGCAAGGAGGCGCATTGCGTTGTTAATTATTAATGTATTGAAGCCAGTATATAGAAGATCGTCATGCAAGAACTTGATATATCAATACAGGTTTACTTATTTCTATTCTAAAGCTTTAGAATATCCCTTTAGTAGCTATGACTTCTAAAGTACTTAGAACTTTCTCGGCACGTCGCGTACGTGAAGTAGTCGAGGCACCCTTCCTTCACTACAATCAGTCAGTGTAGGTTGACTAGTAGTTATCAGTCGGCAATAGCCGAATTAAAACAACATAAACTCGACGGGGCCCAAGAAAAGTAGCCTTGCTTTACCAGCAAGGTTATCAACAGGCAGAGGTTTAGAGAGAACAGGGTGGCCAACAGTTAGAACTGTTGATACAGCAGCATTTACATGCTGCTAGCAGGCCGACGCTTCCGCGTCGATCGGAAAGCTTATAGATCGGGATCTTTTATTTAAGATAGTCGAACGCGGCTCCTTTTTAAAATGATTCGTTGAATTAGACGACGCCATTAAAGCTTGCCACATCAATGATGATGCAACGAAAGTGAAATTTTGCTGTCCAACTAAGGCAAACGTGCCAAAAGTTGAGTTTACGGCCCAGGCTTACGACCACATTTATGACTGAGTCGTATGAGTCCTTTATGATCCGCTCAGGAAATGGTTTCACTTGCCGCGTGCCAAAGAATTCAGGGCTCGAGCAGAGCTCTTGAATTTGAAGCAGGACAGGCGTAATCTTCAGGTTTTTGCCCAACATACAGGATACCTTGATTGTTCTATCGTGAGTCATCCAAACGATTAACAAAGACAGGTAATTGTGTATATTAAAGGTCTAGAGGACGGTCCTGTCAAGACTCACCTGTTCCAGCTTGGACTAGAGACGCTAGACGAAGTGATATCGGTTGCGGAGCAAGATTAGCCTGAAACAGGCTTTCGTCCACTCTGGAGCTTATCGTCCTCCGAGATGACAATAAAATGGAGGTCCAGAACCTATGGACCTTTCGTATGTAGTGAGCGAGAGCCCTTGCTTTTCAAATATAAACGGTTGCAAATGCAATCTTCGTCAAAGACAGGCCACTGCGCTTATGAGTAAGCCCAGTTAGTAGAATCACTGAGCGAAACAATCGATCTCCCGCTAGAAGCAACGGGGGACGCGGATTCGATGCTGTTTCGAAATCGAAACGACGAAGCGGATCATCAAAAAGCGATCGGGGTCAGTAGGTGCGGAGCGCCCTACTGATCCAGCAACGTTAAGAGAATTTGCAGGCCTTTGACGAACGTTGCTCCTCAAGCATTATGTGTGACGGCTTTAGGTTACGAAGGTTAACCTTATCACCTTAAAAATTGAAGTAGCAAATAAGTTGCCACCAACGTCCCTAGTCGATTATGGTGCGTCGAACAATTTCATTCGACGCCAATCGCTCGAAGTTTGCAGACACAAATTCATTGAGCGCGATGTTACTCTAATGAGGATAACAGTGCCCCTAGCAACAGGCGTATCCGTAACAGTAAAGAAACGTGTAGTTGGTATCCGATACACTTCAAAGGGTGAACACTACAATGATGATTTCATCGCGCTTCATTGGATGAAAAATTTGATGGTATCCTTGGATTTTAATGGCACAGAAAATAAAAGTCATACATAAACTGGCAGCATCAAGTGACGATGCCTGCCTCTCGTTCATAATATCGCATCTGATTAACGTCTTAAAGCGTCCCCAAGCAAGGGGATGTCCTAAGAGTGAGTGCGATGGCCTCCTTTGTGCTTCGGCGCGCCACCCTCGCGGTTCCGCTGTACTTGCCGTGGGTAGTCTCGCGGCGCTTCGAGGCTCCACTTTAGAGGGGAATGTAGCCGATGACGAGCATTCATAATTTACTGCGTGCAACATACGCTAAGACCAGCGCTAATGTGCTCATACGGCCGCAAGTGCGATAAACGATCTTGACGCCAATCAAAACTGGCTTCACCCTTGGCAAGTGGGCTTCGCAGACATTAATTGATTCATCCTTAGGGGCTCGGACGTCCGCGGCAACGCCAGACGCGGCTAAATACGCGCAACGACCATCGGCATGTCCGATCGATGACGTCGCTGTGACAGGCTTCATGCTGCAACTACAGTCAATTAAACTTCTGGCATTTGTGGACAAACAAAAAGAGTACGCAGACAACCGTAGCAGGAATAATGTGAATTATTTTAGCCAGAACAGCGTGTAACCCTGTTGACCGAAGGCATAAGAGACTCAGAAGTAATACAATTAGAGGCGTTTAAACCCGCTCTAAGATCTTTTGAACCCTGTAAAATACTTAAAAAGATTGGAGAAGCCTACACTCTCGACATTCCCACGTCCCTGTGATTGCATCCGAGGCTCTCCGTCGAGCGGCTGAAAACGTTTCTTCCAGCTACGATTCCCGAGCCTGCTCAGCAGACTGAGTTAGTAGCACGATAATCGAGCGTCTATCCCGGCAAGCCCGTCAATGAGCCGACATCGGACGAGGCAGCGATCCAGCTTGCAGGTGATCGACAATTTAGCGTTACAGCATCCTTACACGCTCGAGCAACCCGCGGTTTGACGAATATCAGTCGCAATTTTCTATGCTCGCGGAGCGCGCTCCGAAGCCTCCTCCGCTTTGAGCTGAGCGTCAGCAGCTCGGTTCGTTGCGGCTTCCAAATCGTCCTGGGCGACCAGAACGAGCGCAGCGTCATCGCTACGGCCCACCCCCTGCTCTTGTAGCCGCTACGGGAGAATTCCGCTGGATGGTTTATGATCCACCTTTTGATCACTCGGATCCATCGAGTGCGTCTGGATAAATGGCACATGGGAGCGGCGATTACAATCCTGCGCCGCTACCGGATTAGCTAAAGCCCTGCCTCGAGAAAGATGCCGAATAATCTCGCTTCATTCTTCTTTGTGACGTTTCAAATGTCGTTCGATTGTTTGAATCCAGCTCTTGTTCAGTCACTGAGGCTTCAAGTCACCCAGAGACGAGTATTAGTCGCGACGACGAGGATTAGCAGCGAAGAAGTTTCAGCGAATGAAACTTCTTCGAGTTGCGAATGTCATCTTCACCTCACGCGAGTGAGTCGCAACGGTCTGTCGAAAACCCGATCGAGTTGGACTTCGCTGTCGGCAAATTCGACGCTGCTCCCCGCATATTGTGGAGGCTTCTTTTACACCAAGGTAACGCTCGTACTTGCCGACCCAACCCTGCTTAACCTTGCTGAGCGACCGCTCAGCGATGTGGCTTTTCGAAGCGGCCCTAGTCGTTCTGTTATGACGGAAATCCTCACCACGTGGCGAAGCAGACGCGGTCCTCTTTCCAAGCGTTCTTACACATAAGCCGCCGAGGAAATGACCAGCGCAAAGATCTACCATGTCGGCCATCCAACTGACAAAGCTGCGCCCGCTGGACATCTTTCTGTTTCATCGCCAGATGGAGGCGTATTAAATGTTAAGCGCATGGTATCCGACGCCGTCAATCATATTTCCGCGCATGGTTATAGGAGAGTCCGGAGTTTACACCGTGTCGAAAAAGACACGGGCACAACCCGGAGCCGTAATCGACTCTGGTACCGCAGCAATATGTACCATTTTGCTGAATCTGTCTCCAAATCAAGGATTCCACCGTTTTTGTGATCGTCATCGGATTTCTCGAAGACGAAGTCCATAGATACGGACTGCCAACATTCTGCCGGAATTGGTAGAAGTGCACGGGATGAAGGGCTAGGCTTCACCCGTTGACATACCTCGCAAGCACAAACTGATACTGGCGGGGCCAGTAAAAGTCGCGAGTTACTGTGAGGTAAGTCTTCTCATGTCCACAATGTCCACTTGTTGGAGCATCGTGACACTCATGCATGATCCGCAAGCGCAAATCATTGTGAGTTGGGACGACGACACGTGAAGTGTTGCCGGCAACGGCTGTGTAAGACAATAATCCGTTGCGTATTGTGTATCGATCGGCTGATGTACGATATAAAGGCGGTAAATCTTTGAAAGATTTAGTGGATGGATTCATTAAATGATCCATCAAACATAGAAAGTCCTTTTTTTACTGTGTAGGCTTTCTTTATGTCATCAACTAAGGTTGATGATGGAACACTCGTAGTGAGTGTTGCAACAGTGGGATTATTTTCACTGTTGGAGTGCACTGCTGACTCGAAATCGGGTCGGCGTGATAATGCATCAGCGACGACATTAAGTCGTCCTGGTTTATATTCGACGGAGAAATTATACTCCGCGAAGAAAAAAAGCCACCTCGCCATTCTTTGCGACAGGTGTGGGTTGTTTACGGCCATGCGTAATGACGCATGGTCCGTATATACGATACACGGTCTATCTCCTAGGAGATAGACCCTTAATTTAGCCAATGCATATTGCATGGCAAGAAAATCCTTGCCATGCACTGAGTAATTGCGTTCAACTGGTTGCAGCTGACGCGATTGGTAACAGACGACGCGCTCCGCGCCGTCTGAATCGGATTGCATTAACGCGCAGCCGATTGCGAAATTGCTGGCGTCACAGACCACATGGAATGGCCTGTCTTGATCTGCAACCGCCAAGATGGGCGATTGCCTTCAAACGAACGCTGACAATCAGCGTACATGACCATTTCTCGACTTTTTTCAAGAGACGAGAGAGATGAACTGTCATCTCTGCATAATTGCGAGAGTACTTGTGCAAGTACGCCGCTAAACCAAGGAACTTTCTAAGTCCCT
>NC_090612.1:4593891-4609242 GCF_004359215.1 Bremia lactucae
ATGGGCGATTGCATCAAGCTTTGCTTGATACCTTCAAACGAACGCTGACAATCAGCGTTCCATAACCATTTCTCGTCTTTTTTCAAGAGACGAGAGAGATGAACTGTCATCTCTGCATAATTGCGAGAGTACTTGTGCAAGTACGCCACTAAACCAAGGAACTTTCTAAGTCCCTTGACATCGACTCGAACTGGCCAGTCGGTAATTGCCTTGATCTTTACAGGATCAGGGCGCACGCCATGCTTACCGACGATGCACCCAAGAAGTGGTATTTCGCTTGCAGCGAATATACACTTCTGGAGATTTGCATACAACTTATGTTTTCGCATAAGTGTAAGAACCTGACGAACGTAAGTTTTATGAACTTACACGTCCATTTTACCGTCCATGGCCCGGCTATGGACGAATACATCGTCGAAATAACTCGGTGCGAATTCCCGCACCGGTCTCAACAGATTTGTAACACATCTGTTGAATGTTGCTGGGGCGTTACGAAGCCCCTATGGCATTACCAGCCGTTTCCAGAGTATCCCACTGGGAGTGCTCACTGCTGTGTACGGGATGTCCCGTTCACGCATAAAAGGATCTGATAAAATCCATCCATCAGATCCATAGACGAAAAGATCGTACACTTTGACATACCATCTACGATTACGTCTTTTCTAAGTTGGCGTTTAAGTTCAGCATTCAGTTCATTGAATGCGTGCACTATCCGCCACCCTCCTGTGGCCTTTCGTACACAGAAGGTCGGAGAGCAATGTGGGAATGTTGACTCCCTCACAAGCCCGCTTTTAATCGATCGATAAATAATATATTGGTCGCAAGTACTTGTTCAAGAGGCAGTGGCCACTGCTTCATGACACAGTACTTTGAATCCGGTTTGAGCTCGATCTCATGTCGAATGCCTTTATCATTAGGCAACTCAAATGGGACTGTTTCAGGGAATACATCCCTGAATTCAATCAATCCTTGTATAAAGGATTTGTCTTAAGTGACTCGCAGGATTGAGTAGTATATTTCTCAATCCGTGTCTTCACACCGAGAACACTTTCGTCCATCGATGAGCTGCTGAGAATCCGTTCGTTCTCTGCAAAAATTACCGCTGACTGAATAACGGTTATATTCGTCTTTTGTGACGATTACGCAGATCGGCTTGATTCTACCCCTATGCAGATCTCTCAAGAACCGCTTGAATTCTCGGGTTGGTAATTGAGTTATCTCCGAATTTAATTTCGGAGGCGCATGCAGATCAAGAGTATAAGAGTCTACTCTTGATCCATCACTAACCAAGACATTCAATGTCTCGGCTTCTTCTTGGGATTTATCCACATGCTTTGAGGGATCAATTCCTCTGGATGCTGAAGTCTAGACTCCTAAGCATTAACTATTTAAGGGAATTTTTCCTCAAGTACGTGGGGACTTATTCCCTCAACGTCTTCCGACTGTGACTGCGCTGTCACCGTCAGGTCCTCTATGGTCGACTCTCTACTCGACCTAGGATCATCGTGTTGTCCATTTTGGACAATCGGTATCTCCCTTGAATGTCGCCCGCTAGCCATTAATGTCTCAATCCACTCGACTTATCCGAGCGGTTGACCTTCGTCGCTGCCTGTGCATTCGCACAGCCGCCGGCAGCTGGCTCCACAGGAAGATTAGTAATTACACTGTGATCTTGTGCAGTCGAACTAACGACCGCTCCACAAGTGAGGCCATCACACTCACTCGTAGTACATCCACACGCTTGTTGACGCTCCATGACGTTCATCAGATGGCCATCTGATGAACAAGTGACAGGCATCTTTACGGATCGATGCTGCTAGCTGATTCTTGGCTCATATTTTCTGAGCCAAGATAAACCCAGGATCACATCAAATTTGTCATCCAAATCTAGTACGATAAATCATCATCGTACTGTAAATATTTTAACGTGTTGTGAGATTTCACTACGCGTTTCATACTGTTATCGATGCCTGTTGCTAGACGCACCGTCATCCTTGTTGGCGGGATGTCGCGCTCACATATTTGAGCCTTCGACCCTCTAGCGACTGACGACGAAGAAATTTATTCGACGATCCACAGTCCACTAAGGCTCTGGGTGACAAATCATTTGTCACTTTTAAGTTGATGAGGGATACTTCATCACCAGGTGCAGAGACACATAATGATTGTGTGTCTAAAGCAACTTTATATCCATCATCTAACATGGCCATGTTAAGAGATAACGGTAATACGCATCACGTTTCGCGTGATAATTACTCCTTTCCAAGTAACATCGTAAGGAGTGCGGTCGAACGAATGAGTTCGACCGTAGGGAACGATGCCATCTTGACCATGCTGTCCGGTTTGGACAGAGATTCCCTCCATACAGCCTTTGCCAAGTTCATACAACATGAACTTGACGAGGCGATGGCGAAGGTGGCCTTGCTTAATCAGCAAGGCTCTCAACAGGCGGAACTGTTGAGGTTACAACAAGTACAGACCCCTGCACCTAAAATGACGCACACGCGTCGTCCCGAAACCTTAAAGATTGACATCTCTAAGTATAGGGGAGTCGAAGAAGGCTTACTTTTTTTGAAGGTTTGTCGAGTTGAACGATGCCATAAAGGCTCGTCACATCGTCGACGAGCAAATGCAAGTTGCATTTGCTCAGTCAAATTTGGCAGGTCATGCCAAAACTTGGGCACTAGGCCTTAAGTTGCGCGACTCGTATATCTTTGGGTCGCTAGAGGCTTATAAAGCCCGGCTCAAACAGACGTTTGAACCGCCTAGGGCTGAATTCAGAGCTCAATCAGAGCTATTTAAACTCAAGCAAGGCAAGCGTGATGTTCACGCTTATGCCCAGCACAAACGACTCTTAGCGAGTTGTACCACAAACAACCCAGTTCATGAGCACACGTTAATTACGGCTTTTATGCAAGGTCTTACAGATTGGCCCGTAAAGACCCACCTGTTCCGCTTGGAACTGTGGTCCTTGGACGGACTACAAAGAGCTACCAGGTGTAACGGGGCACTACTGACTTGTACTGCTTCAGTACAAATACACTTCGCACTGCCTCAGTGAAAGTGGTGCCTCACGTCACTTCACGTACACTAGTACGTGTAGAGGAAGACTCTATTTATAAAACTTGCTTTTAAGGGGGTTAATTAAAAACTGTATTAATATAATTGAGCTCTTCTGTTCCATCTACTTAATACTAACTTAATCATAAACTAATACAAAACATGTAATCAAATCTTATCTGTCTCTCTCTTTGCGCGCGCCCAGCGGTGACTGGACCGCAAAGAAAGTAGATATAATGGTCTATGCCTACTAATGGATAAACTTTTAGAATATTACCATGTTAAGTAATATTTTCCAGGTATTATCTACCTTTTTAAGTAATACATAAATTAACAACCTTAAAGTGTTTATTCCATATAACGATACACCCTGTTACAGGCGGGGTTGATCTAACTTAAATTAAACAATCAATAAACCAATGTCTTTCGCGTCAATATTACCGAATTTATAATGTTGAAACTATCAAGTCAAAATTAATAAAAGGTAATAATTCGTACTTCTTTATTGCTTTCCTCTCATAGGAAATGATAATTATTATTATTCTTACAGAAAATAATATTTATGTAATGGCACATCGGGTCACAGTGAGTTTATCAAATCCTTGGGGTGGATCTGGACATCTGAACATAAAACTACCTTCATCGGAATGACCGCGACATCTCAGCGGAATTTGCGGCTCACCAAAGCGGAAGCTACCATAGCTAGACGTATTATAAAACGGAAGACGCACCTGCGCCCACAGCCGTGCTGAAATTGCATCGGCAACTTTTAAAAACGTTACTATAAATTCTATCGTAGCCGTTACGAAGGACACAACTGCGTTAAATGAGCCGCATAAGCAAATTCCACAAGAATACAGATACGCATTGGCCACTTGATAGAGACTTGCGTCAAGTTCTGAAAATTATGCTTACTTGCGTGCCATTTTGAATTATTGCAAATTTGCTGAAAATGCATAGGTGATATTTAGTGTCAAGCCTTTTTTAACGAATAATCTTAAGTTTCGCATTCAGTATGCAACGACTTTAAAGTCTCGTTAATGCTTCTGGAATTATTGCGGCTGGCTATAACGCCAAAATATCCGCGTCATCAGCCCCTCAATGAATCTCGTGTTCTAATATATGCAGCGCCATGGCAACCCCCAAAGCTTGAAGATGCCAGAAGCTCCACAGTGGATAATGGTAGTACCGTTGTCACCACCAGCACATCGCACTACATATTCAGTGCCAACGCTCTGCCCAAAGACCCATTTTATACCAAGGGTCGTTATCAATACTGGCTCTACGAAGCAGAGACAATGCTTAGTATGAGCAGAAGTGACTGCGAATTGATGACGTAGTGGCACCCCATACAAATTGCAATTGTCAACGCTCGTCAAATTTGTTTAGCTCACGAGAGTAGTGGGTACGTGTGGACCTCACTGTGGCGTCACCAGATAAGTATTCAGGTCTGTGGGTATTGCTTTGTGTAGCCCAGAGTGTTAGTCTCACTCGTGCGCACTCAACAAATATTGCCTCCCCGAGGGTTACACAATCAAACGATTGTGTAACCCTCGGGCGACGCAATTTTGTTGACTTAATTTTTCTCTGTTTGTAATAAAATAAAGTACATGAACCGATGCCAGCATTTTTTTATCCTGAAACGTTCTTTGTTAAGTCATACGAAAAAGCGAGCCATCTGACGATCATTCGTCAATTTACTGCCTACTAACGAGAGGTTTTATCAAGGTCGATAAAATAATTGACAATAATATTATCGAACTACTTTATGAAATGGAAGGCTATTTAATTCGCGTCCCCGTCGAAGCTTGTATCCCAGATCCACGTCCGGTGTGGAGACAGAGAGCCGATGCTAGTGGCCCCGTGCACTCGCGGGTGCTTTACTACATTATCGAGGATGGTTATCTCCGCGGCTACGAATCAACCCCAGGTCATTTGGACGAGCCCGTGGAATCGTTTCAGCTTACCAGCTTTCGCATCGAGGTGAATGTCATGCGCTCGTTAAATCTCATCGAAATCAACACGAAAGCTGTCCAATTGCCGCCGTCGCACCAATGCATAGACGGCACTACCACTTTAAATTCCAGTGAAGACCTCGCAAAGCCGCAAATCGCTGATTTATCACCTGGAAGTGGCAACAGTCATGCTATATATTTTGCACCCAGCACAGAACTAGCCCAATTATGGGCAGTGAAAATTTTAAATTGGAGCCGATTCGTTTTTGGCAATCCCAGTATTCCAGACGACGTTAAACTGGTGCAGTCAAAAGCCAAGATCATTGACGCAATGCAAGTTGTGAGTGCAGCCAATGGCTTTTTGAAACCAATCGTGCTTCATCCAATTGATACGACTTCGGATGAAGCAGTAATAGTCCCGCTTTCCGCTGACGATAGCTGTCATATTCCAGCCCCCGTCACTTCTCCAAGCAAAGTAAACTATATCGCAAATTCTCTGACGCCGACCGAAAGCATCAAATCATCGGTACAAATGGCTGAAGATGAGAGAGTCTCGGAGCAAAACTTATGGTGGCACATCTCGCTTGGACGATCCAAAAGAATTTCGGCCTACTCTTTTAGACATTAGGACACGATTGCTCACCTTTTTAACGTGTAAATGAACGATCCCGTCGATGCCCGCCTCATTAAAGTGGTGGGATACTCGTTGGGAGTGTATACGTACGATATCAAACTCCGCTGTCTGTTGCCGTTTAGCGTCAAATTCTACGTTGTCATCGGTTTTATTATTAAAAGGAATCACTCGATTCGTCGTAATGTGAGCCTTTAAAGACACTTAAAGGTTCCTTCACAATCTGAATTTCAATTTACTCAATTGCTTCTGCGTCTCAAAAATACAGATTCTCTCGTGCTCACACAAAATATACAGCTCGTTTGGGATGTCGCACCTGTATGATTGCGCGAGCTGTAGAGAATCACCTGACGTGCACAGCTAGCGCATCATTTCGCTCAAATTCTTTTTGCGATACTCGAACGCTTTTATTTTTCGGACCTCCTCTGTGCCCAAAAATTTATTGTCAATTTTTACAGTAGCTTTCAATGAAGCCGTCCAGTATTTCATCATAAATATGGACGCAATCTCGCAGTAGATCTTTAAACGCTTTAATCAGTGTCCAGCATCCTTATTCCTTTCTGCTCCTTGTTTATTTTATTAAATTTCAAAAACGACGCTTAATTTTCAACAATGAGGTCATCGAAGGAGTTCGTTCGAATCTAGTGTTCTGTAGATATGACTGAAGCTTATCTCATAAAAATAGATGCTCGAGAAAGGCTGCAAGTTGCAGGAAATATTTGTAGCGATGACGACTATACACTACCTATTTTCAGGTCGAAGGCATTGCACAAATTATGTTTAGATTTGGGCCGAGAGCGTGACGGCAACGTTTCTGAGATTTGCTTATATGCACTAGTCTATTCAAATCAAATTTGATCCTATTCAAGTCGAACTGGACGGTAAGGGATAGTCTTTAAGGCGTGAAAAGGAAATACACATCATAACAGTAGCTCTTTTGACAAATGCGTTTTGTTTTGGATGTATCTAGTACTGAGAAAGCGACAATGTGGCTCGTGTACAACAGCTAATATTGCCATACAAATTATGCGAAGAAAAGTAAAACTACGAGTACAGAAATATCATGTGGGCAAGGTATTTTCGCCAGAGACATGGAATGGCATATCGATGAAAGAACTCGTGCCATAAGTGACAAGAATTCGTCACTGATCCCGTTGTGTTTGCTGCATTCGCATCTCTATGTTGGGAGAATGTTAAGTATGTTGGTCGACGAAGAAATGACGGACAAAAAACTAAAACACTATTTGCTTGCCTACTGCCGCTTTAAATTTCTGGTTATTAAAATTCATCAAGCTCCAAGCGCTATCACATTTTTCCCAAGAAATGCTTATCTCGATATTTTCATATCCGTCACGGAATGTAAGCATTCCCGAATACATCTGGGTTTTCTCGAACAAGATCCCAGACCCACGGTTCGTCCTTCTGAGGATCGTATGTAGTCAGTGGGAAATCATACGGCAAGGGTAATAGCTCCATTGGGCGAATGTCGGATATTGCCGCGTTAAAATGGCTAGCGCTTTTGCTCCCAATCGTCACGAGACGTGGTGCTGAGCCGTCGCTTTGACGTTTTAATAGCGGAGGGAGAAACATGACACCGAGCTCATAAGACCGAATCATAAATTGAGTCTTATTCTTCTGATACGTGCCCCATGCAGCTTTGCTCAAGTTTGAGCTAGTGACAATGGCCCAGTCGAGCTCTCCTGCTTCACTGTCGTCATGGGGATTAAAGCGAGCATATGACTTCATATGCGGCATGGCATTCTGACGATGGAGCTCCGGCGGAGGTCTCCACTTTCGAAGATATTTGTGCAAAAATGGCTTCATATTCTTTAACGGACAAGGAATGGACCGTCCTGATTTCCATCCTTGAAGCGAGTTTCGCTGGTATTATAAAACCACCATCATTAAGAATAAAAAAGAAGCATTGATATCTATTGACACGATCCAGCGGGTTAACTTACAACATCCTCAACTGAAGGCCAAATAAGATGCAAGGTTTGGACTCGCATTCGTGTCGAGGAGATGTTTGATACTCCAGGCAATAGGCTCTCGGCAAACTCTCCAAACAGCCAATTTTCATCAAGTGATCCTAAGCTCGAAAACTGAAAAGAACGACGTGTAAAATCTACTTATCGCTAACGGCTATAGAATAAACGTACTTGGCATATTAATGGGTGGTCTGTAGACGAAATTCTGTAGGATTTCAACAGCCTATAAATCATCAGAACATTGCAGTTTTAGGCACCCTGTTGTTCCTTTAAATGGTACGCACTGCACATACTTCCGAACGCGAAGGTGTCCATATTTCTTCATATCTTTTTTTCATACATTAACACGACCTTCAGGACACAGTCAATCCACCAAAGTCTCTTCCTACCTTTGCCTTTGTGTACCCCCGGAATTGATGGTATTAGAGCAACCCGTGCACTTGTAAAATCAAATTTAAAAAGCTCTTGACAAAATAATTTGACCGGTGCACCAAGTGATGATAAATAATTGATAAGATCGGCTTCGAATTCAGCCACTGGCACATTCGTTATTTCTTCACAGTTTTCTTCGGCAAGTCTTTTCAGCCCAAAGTCTTGATACCACAGTCCTTGCGTCTTGCAATTCCAGTCGTTGGCCAAGAAATTGGCCGTAAAGATTGCGACCCGCACTTTGTCCGAGTAAAGCGCAATTAGCATCTTTGTGTGGTGCGTGCCAAATGGGATAGGCAGTGGAGGGGCAATAGCCGTCACATTGGGATACTCTCGACACTCTTTTGCCATTCTGCCGTCAGAAGTAGCAACCATACCACGTTTAGTCAATAAAAGCCATAAGGTTACGTTTCGTGAGCGGTTACTAGTCGACTAATAGCAGCTTACCCGTGTCGGTCTCGCTCTCCGTGCACTAGTAGCACTGGAACTTGTTTCAGTCGAGGACATTCAGAAAAGAGCCACAACAGATCATACATGTAGTTCGTTAGCAAGCAGCGCGAGAAGTCTCCTTCAAGTAGATCATTAAGCGTCTTGGCATTTACTTGGCAAGTAGATAATGCAATTAATTTTGAGAACAGTATTGAGCTCAAAGCGTTTTACACACGATTGTGAGCGGCTGGAGAAGCTTGAAGTCGAGTCAAATAGAGTCCTCCGTCTGCAGTCCTGGCGTATGCACTTGTCGCGATCTTTTGCCGCTTAAGCTTGCGGGTCGTGTCCGCCATTTTTATAATGCGACAAAATGGGTCGTGAATGCAAAAAAAAAATTGAGTAGAAAACAAGTAGAAAAACTTCAAAAAAAATATTGAAGCATGCAGTCAGGGGCGGGAAACGACGTCGACCGCGCCCTCACCAGCATACGGGCACGGGCTGACCACTTGCGCCATACAATTTCGCGTCTAGAGTACAATTTGGCCTGGAATCCAGCCAGTACATGGTAAAATGTATTTTAACATTTCTGACATTCTAGCCAATGCTCTGACGTGTGCTATCCTTTTCTAGGCCGGAGCTGCTGAGTCAGTACATGGTGATCTCCAAGCAGCTGGAGAATATGAATGAAGAGATCCCGGATTTGGTGCAGCATTTCGCTTGCGTGCCGCGAATGTCGACACCAAATCCCGCAGACATTCCGCTGTTGCTGCGTACACGCGAGGACCCCGAGATGGAAGAAGAGGATCGATTGCTGATGGCTGACAAACCGCGCAGCAAGAACACGGAAGCTTTGCAGAAACTTGTGATGGTGCACAATGAAGCTGTAGAGAGTTTTGAGGAGACGTTTAATGAAATGTCGGACAGTCTGCTTAAGGCCATTCGCGTGAATAAATATGTTGTTAAGTCCAAGCCACAGAGCACACAGACGCAGCAGTTTAAATATATAGAATCCGGCACGTATAAATAGACAATCGAGGCTTTTTATTAGGAATTGTTGAGAGGATCTTGCTTATTGCGTAATGTTGCAACGACGCTTTCAGCGTTAACGTACGATGGCAATACCGATTCGATGAATCGCAATTGATTCCACCACGGTCGAAAGGGCAGACCTAGACAATGCAGGTGCAGGTGCGACACTGATGCAAATGGCGAGCGATGGAAGCCAAATCTGCCATAATTGATCGTTTTAAAAAAATTACATAATCTAGAAGCATTAAAGCCACGTACCGGCAGCTCTCCTTGTCTACGAACCCGTCGGTTATCAAAATATGTTTTCCTATCATTAACATATGCTTCACTGCAGAGGCAGTGTAAAAGTCAAATGGACTCAATGTCTACCGGTGAAATCGCTCTTGACGTACAGAGACTAAAGTGCATTGGCAGGAGGTCGTCTACGAAAGGGATGTGCTCAAGTGGGATCACCAGCACGTGCTTTTTGGCGCGTGGATTGCGGTCCATCATGGCCATGACTTTGGCATCCTGTAGCAGCAACATAGAAACGACCTGTGAATAGAAGAGCTAGAAGTAGATGTAGTGAAAATCCGCTTAATGACCTCGTAGATAATGTCATTCAGTGCACGAAGCTTCTTGCAGCAGAACGTGCAAGACCTGATATTTTTCATTAACCAAAATGGGTCTGTTTCACCATAATTTTTAGATGCCGCATCAGAAGTTGCACATGGTGATTAATACCAATAAAACACGAAAATAGTATTCAAAATGCGAATCAAAGTACTCCGAGCTATACTTCATAGTTAGTTCAGCATGATGTAGCATCTCGAGTCGAATGTTGGGCGGGCGTTTCAATTTGACACGGTCATTACTGGCACAATTTCGAACAGGAAACAGACGTTAGCATGCTTAGAATCGATTCGTACTGCGTTGGTTTTCCTACTACATTGTCTAAGCAATCTAAAAAAAAACTTGGCAACTAAAAAAAAACAATTCAGCGTCGCATGGTCTTCGCATTGCAAGGTATCCGCAATAGATGAGAAAGACGCAGAAACTCAAAGATTATATCCTTTTTGTATTTACGGAAATGCCATTCAAGTAGCGCAGAATACATTCATCCAACTTCCTGATCAAATGAGGTATTGAATATTCTGGCGCTAACTCTTGCTAACGCTAGCCTTCCGCACCACCTTTCTGTCACCTTCCGTAGCTTTAACAGATTGCACAGCCTTAAACTTATTTTTCGTAAGAAGCAGCGACCGACGTTTCATTGCCACTCGACGCATGTGAATCGAATTTTTGGCAGGCCGTGCTCGAACCAGCAGATCTTGACCCATCGGTCTCAAAGATCCAGCTGGAAGCACTCCGGCCAGTGAGATGCCGTGATTCTTAGCTAGACAGAGCTGTAAGTCGCGCGGTTCTAAAGTCGTAGAGCGCCTATGCTTGGTCAACTTGCTTGAAAATTCCACCACGTCCTGCACAAAATCCGACGCCATGTCGAGCAACAATTCCTCCACGGCCGGCTGAAAGCAATACTTGGGGTCAACTGATCGCAGCAGCTCGCCTAGCTGGCGATTGGGTGTAATCGCCTTATTTGCTGTACTTGAGCTCACATATGAGTTAACTGGTGGCGCTATCGGTTCGTAAGCGGCGGGGCTGCAGTTGATAGGCAGCGCCATCGTATCGCTCGACATGTGACAACGTCGGCGCGTGAACCGTATAGACTTGTTGTCACAATTTTATGGTATACATGGACATTCTACCGTAACAAAAATTATACAATTTCAAAAATGCAGAAGTCCGATAGAGACAATAGCAAATATTAAAAAAATGAGTGATTCAACAAGTGCCGACAAATATAGTAAAGTTAATATTCTTAGTATTTTCTAGATTGTGTATTAATACTACAAGGAGTAATATCGATGGTTATGATGCTTGCCTGAATTTATCATAAATAATACATTATAGTCTTTATTAAGAAATTGTAGTCGCAATGTGCGACTTTTTTTTCAATATACAGCTTTTGCTTATACTACTAGTATTAATACAATCAATATCAAAAACCAGCACAATATCCACAACTTAAAGATGATTTTATTGCTATTCTGTGAATATTTATCGTAGTACAATAAACCAACATTTTTGAAGATTTATTAGACTAAGAAATAATTGATCTTATAAATCTAACGCTACTGCAATATTTGTATTTCTTACTTCGCAATATCGCCGCAAAATGGGAGCTAATCTACACAGACAAAGCGACAGTACTAGCGCCAAGAAGCGGGCATGAAGCCCTCGCCACCACCGCAATTTATTATATCGGACGGATATGGTGGATAGAGGCAGGGCAGAGAATCGTTGCAACTTTGCCAAACCGACGAGGAGACAAAATGATAGAATGGTATAGGCTAGCCATGATAATAGAGACAATTAAATTGGAAGAGACGAGGGGCCTGCATTGGCTGAGAGAGGTAATGAGGGTATAGATGCAGCAGCTCACCTTAAGCATACGCAAAAAAACTAACAAGGGTCACTAAAACAGGGCACTACGACTTGTACTGCTTCAGTACAAGTCCACTTCGCACTGCTTCACTTGCGAGTGGTGCCTTACGTTATTTCACGTACACTAGTACGGGCAGAGGAAGACATCTCTTTAAGGCAACTAGCTTAAAGAGGGTTAAATGAAAACCGTATTAATATGACTAAGTATCTCTTCTTTCTATATGTTAACTCTAACTTAATAATGAACTAATACTAAACATGCAACTGAATTTTCATCTTATCTTATCTCTCTCTCTCTTTTGTTTACATCTACAGCTGATTAGTCTGCGATATAAATATATATAATGGTCTATACCTATTAATGGATAAGATATCTGAACATTTCTATATAAAGTAATATCCTCCAAATATTATCTACCTTTTAGACAATACATTAATTCACAACCTTAAGTGTTAATTGCATGCAACGATACACTCCGTTACATCACCCCTCCCTAGAACGACAATCACTCTGACTGTCATTGGATGGAGTGGTCACGATGTGATCACTTAATTTTGAAAACGATGTTGATTCGTCAGAACCATCATTTTAAATTCCATCGCATGAAGAATAAACTCATGCGGGGTGTTGATAGTGCTGCGGTTCGTGCAGCCGCGGGTAACGCACTGTTATATCTTGCGGCAGACGGAACGTCTGCCGTAGTATCTTCCACTTGCCCATTACTAGATGTTGCGAGTGAACGTGGTGATTCACCACGTGAATACGACCCCTCTTAGGAGGTTGACTACGAATGCGAGTCGGACGAAATGGCCGACTCGGGGAGAATAGAACAGTCGCCTGATTGACGTCAGACGGCTGACTATGAGCCTTTGAATGAGAGGGCTTATTCTGAATGACGAGTTAATAGTCTATTTCGATCCGACGATGAGGATGATCACTCATCGCCTGTTCGATCTCCCGTACGGTCACCTGCATGTGTTTTTGTGCGAGGTGATGACGATGGCGTGAGCCATCGTAAGAAAAGTTCTTGTGGTACCCCTGCTTCAGTGGGTACCACTCAGGAGAGTGAAGACAGTAAAGTGTCTGATCTCGCTCCTGACAAGAAACCGTGGCTTTTGCCAGAACGGCTAATCAACAATAGCTTATCTGGAGAAACTACTCCTCACAATAAATATCCTTTATTTATTGCGACAAAGCTACATGGCCTTGATCCCAGCGCGGAGAACTTTCGCGCTGAGGAAATTTTTATCTCGATGATTTTTTAAGCATCGATGGTTTAGTGACAACAAAAAGCGAGATAAAGTCTCGCTTATGCAAGCCTGGAGCTCATTCATTTGCAATGTCAAAGAAAACGGACGCGAAGCCTGGCTTCAAAAATTTAACGCGGATTGCGTTAAGGTTGAGAAACGAAATCCTACCGGTGCAAATTATAAATTGCATCGATTGTCAAGTGAGGCTAAGCTTCCATGCCTCACGTAGGTGATCCCAGTCCGTGTTGTGTTGACAACTCGAAGAGGCTAAAAGGGATGGTCTATTCCCTTTCTTCGCCCTGGAGAAGGGCTCGCATCTCTATTGAGATGCGTGACGCGATTAACGTTTTGCAATTGATCTACATACGCCAGGGGCGCGTGTTTTCCGATGGGTCTTTTGACTTTCGGATGGGTCTCGTCATACTGACGGACGAGGCCCCCAACGTCAGCAACCAGCTGGGAACGAGGCTCCCAGCTGTCATGTGAAGGTGAAAAACCACGCCATCGAACAAGATAACTCGTTCGCTGTCCCTTCACATCACGGTGGTTCTGGATACGTTCCACATGGAAACGTTGACCACCGTGGGAATCCATTAATGGTTTTGGTGGAGAAGGGAAATTAGATCCGAACCGTATGTCGGATCTAATGTCGAGGATCGACAAAATCGATCACTTTCTCCATGATTTGGAGGTGGGACTTGACCACGAGTGCGGCAAGCGTCGCTCGTTGGAGCAGACGGTGCAAGCTCACCATATCGAGCGGTTGGAAGACCGTTCGAAGAGTGCGTACTCCATGTTGGAGTACGAACTGAAATATCATGCTGTTCACGATGAGCTGTCGTCAGCTCATCGTAGTTACCAGGATATTTGGAACCGGCATGAGAAACTTCAGTTCAACATGAGAATCTGGTTCGTGATCACAAGAATCTTTTGGGTATTCTTGAAAAGGGTGGTCAAATCCGTCCTCGGAAGAAGCCACGTACTGATGGTACGGGCGGAGCCGACCAACGTAAAACGAAGGATGCGTTCGCATCCTATGTGGCAATTCTATTGTGTATGCATTGCCTCTGCGATGCAGTACACGGAAAGGACCAATTAACTTGGGTATAGGTTTACTGCTACCCACATTAGTGACTAATCGCTTAGGGTAGAGAGTAGCACTAGATCATTAATATTAAATGAATGAACATTTGCTCTTCCACGTTTGTCTGCATTACGTTTATGTCGGTCCACTGCGTTAGCAATGGAATCCTGAACGAAACGAATAATTGATTCTCGAGTTAGCGGAAACTCTTCTGCTAACTCATTTGTTTTGTCATTTTCAGTACGCTTAGTGCGTACTGCCATGAGATCACTCTCATTCTTGATGTCGTTTTTTTCGACATCGACATCACTCGCGTCGTTGATATTTTTGACGCGTTATGAGCATGAGCCATAATTGGCATTGCTCGTGCGAGTCCCCCCCCCCCCCCTTAAACTAGAGGATCCCTCTAGTTGGGTGGGTATGCGAGGATGGCGTAAGCCATTCACGAAGAACGGTGTATGCGCTGTAGACGGAATTCGACCATCAGTAAAACTCGCTTTAATTCGGATACGATTGCACGCAATCTCGAAGTAATTCATCGAGGACGCGATTTACGCGTTCTGTTGACCATCCGTTTCTGGGTGGTCGGATGTTGACAGAGTCAGCCGTGTTTCGAGAGATTGTAACACGGATTGCCAAAACTCCGCCGTAAACCGTTGATCTCTATCCAAGACCACTTCACGGGGTAACCCGTGGAGTTTGAATACCGTGTCGATAAAGACACGGGCACAGTCCGGAGCTGTGAAGGACTCTGGTTTGCAGCAAGATGTATCATCTTGCTGAAACTGTCTCCAAGAACAAGGATTCCATTGTTTTTGTGATCGACTTCGGGATTCCGAAGCCGAAGTCCATAGAAACGGACTGCCAACATCCTGCCGGAAGTGGTAGATGTTGGAGAGGTGCAAGGGATGAAGAGCTAGGCTTCACCCGTTGACATACCTCGCAAGCACGAATGTACTTGCGCACGAACTGATACTGGCGGGGCCAGTAAAAGTCGCGACTTACTGTGAG
>NC_090612.1:4610202-4628510 GCF_004359215.1 Bremia lactucae
TGTGATTGGTAATCACACTGTGATCTTGTGCAGTTGTACTAACGACCGTACCACAAGTGAGGCCATCGCACTCACTCGTAGTACATCCACACGCTTGTGGACGCTCCAAGACGTTCATCAGATGGCCATCTGATGAATAAGGGCAGGCATCTTTACGGATCGATGCTGCCAGCTAATTCTTGGCTCATATTGTTTGAGCCAAGGTAAATTTAGGATGACATCAAATTTTTCATCCAAATCCAGTACGATGATATCATCATCGTACTGTAAATCTCTTAACGTGTAGTGAAATTTCACTACGCGTTTCATCACTGTTATCGATGCGCCTGTCGCTAGACGCACCGTCATCCTCGTTGGAGGGATGTCGCGCTCAATATATTTGAGCCTACGACCCTCTAGTGACTGGCGACGAATAAAGTTATTCGACGCTCCGCAGTCCACTAGGGCTCTGGGTGACGAATCATTTGTCACTTTTAACTTCAAGGTGATGAGGGAAACTTCATCACCAGGTGCAGAGGCACATAATGATTGTGTGTCTGGAGCAACTTTTGTCAAGAGGTTTGCAAATTCTCTTGAGGTTGCTGGATCAGTAGGGCGTTGCGCCCCTACTGACCCCGACCGTTTTTTGGCGGTCCGCCTCGCTGTTGCGATCTCGCAATAACGTCGGACCCGCGACCGTTGCCCTTTTTGACATACCGTCCAAAATTACGTTCAGTACCTTTCGGTGCTGGGCGTGGGGCACTACACTCATGAGCGTAGTGTCCTAATTTTTATCAGCGATGGCTTTTCTGCAATCGCTTATTGCTCGAAAAGCGAGGTCTCTCGCTTTCGACGTAAGAGAGGCCTATGGGTTCTGGACCTCCTAACTCGTGTCGTCTTGAGGACGATATGATGACGAACTTGCTTGAGCCTGTCTCAAGCAAAAGTTCTCCTGTTTCGCAACGGATATTGCTTCTTGAAGCGTATCCAGTTCCAAGCGGAACAGGTAGGTCTTTGCGAGACCATCCGTAAGACCTTGCATGAACAATACAATCAACGTGTGTTCATGAACTGGGATATTTGTTATACAACTTGCTAAGAGTCGTATGTGCTGGGCATATGCGTGGACACCACGCTTGCCTTGCTTGAGTTTCAGAAGCTCTAAACGAGCTCTGAACTCAGCCCTTGGTGGTTCAAACGTCTGTTTGGGCCGGGCTTTAAAAGCCTCTAGCGACTTAAAGACGTCTGGGTCGCGGAACTTAAGGCCTAGTGCCCAAGTTTTGGCCAACCTGCCAATTTGATTAAGCGAATGCGACTTGCATTTGCTCGTCGATGATGTGACGAGCCCGCCCTTATGGCATCGTCTAACTCGACAAACCATCTCAAGAGGGAGTCTACTTCGACTACCCTATACTTAGAGATGTCAATCTTTAAAGTTTCAGGACGACGCGTTTGCGTCATCCCAGGTACAGGGATCTGTACCTGTTGTAATCTCAACAGTTCCGCCTTTTGAGAGCCTTGCTGATTCAGCAAGGCTACCTTTTCCTTCATCTCGTCAAGTTCATGTTGTATGAACTTGGCGATGGTTGAATGGAAGGCAATTCTGTCTAAACTGGACAGCATGGTCAAGATTGCATCGTTTCCTACGGTCGAACTCATTCGTTCGACCGCACTCCTTTCTATGTCACTTAAAAAGGAGTAGCTTTCGAGCGAACGTGATGCGTATTCCCACTATCATCTAACATGTTCATGTTAGATGAGAGAAATGTGGTCCTTGGACTGACTACAAAGTGCTACCAGGTGTAACAGGTTTGCACTGCTTCAGTTGCGAGTGGTGCCTTACGTTATTTCACGTACACTAGCATAGCACGTGCAGAGGAAGACTTCTCTTTAAGACAACTAGCTTAAAGAGGGTTAAATGAAAACTGTATTAATATAATTAAGTATCTCTTCTTTCGATGTTAAAGCTAACATTATCAACTAATACTAAACATGCAACTGAATTTTTATCTTATCTTATCGTATCTTATCTGTCTCTCTTTTGCTTACATCTACAGTTGATTAGTCTGCGGGATAAATAGATATAATGGTCTATACCTATTTATAAATAAGATTTCTGAACATTACTACATAAAGTAATATCCACCAAATATTATCTACCATTAGATAATACATTAATTAACAACCTTTAAGTGTTAATTCCATGTACCGATACACCCCGTTACGCAAGAGAAGCAGGTTAAACCGCTTCCTCGCTGTGCTAGGATGTGTGTCTAAGTAGAGCGTGGCCGCATTACGACGTGCCGCCAACAATATACGTGTCGTCTACGGGAGCGGTGGTCCGACTATTGGTTTGAGGCTGGCAGAGAAGATTGCAGAGTGAGTATATTATCCATGGTTAGTTCAATGTCTTCCTAACTAACCTTGAGATCTTTCCATCTTCTCAACAGTCGCCCCCAGAGCTGGTTTATGTCATTCGTGCTGGCGACTCTCCCGAGGAGTCGCGACACTTCAAACTTCAACTGTATCCTGTTTCTAACATTCCTCCCGGATCACTGGGAGATCTGCTATTATAGCCTTGGTCTCAGTAAATTCGGTCTTGATCTTGCCTTTCAATGCGTAGTCGCGCAGAAACTTCATCATGATGTCCACATGTTGCTATTAGATGATGCCGCCTCGTTATCAATCTGTTGTATAGCCGCTTGGTTGTCAATCCTCAGCACAACTGGAGTCTTGAGCTCAACACCAAATTCCATCACTAGTTCCTTGATCCCAAGCACTTCCACACCGCCTACCGCGGCGGATACAAACTCGGTCTCAGCAGTCGATAATGCAACAGCAGTCTGTTTCTTACAGTGCCATCCTGCAACGATCCCATTTACGAATTGGATGCCGGCGCTTATTGATTTTCGGTCTTTGTCGTCACCTGCTTAGTCTGCATCCATATACGACACAAGTCGTAACGGTAGAGGCGGTCCGTCATCAGGCTTGACGTGTAGTACAGTTGCACGAGTGCCGCTTACATACCGCACTACTCGTTTAGCCAATTTCCAATCGCCGAGTGTCGGCTCGTGACAGCTTCTGGTGACCTTATGTACCGCAAAGGCAATATCCGGCCTCGTACAGCGGGCCAACCAAAGCAAGGTGCCGGCCAGTGATTGGAACTCCGTTACAGTTGGCCTTTTGGGTATAGTTGTGCACTTCTTGAGCAGCGGTACTAAGTCTTTGTGGGTCTGGGGATCATTATTCCCGATTGGAGTTCGCACGGCATTTAAGTTTCCGAAATCGTGCTTGTCAAACATCTCAATGATGGTTTGCTCTTGGTCGATCTTGACGCTGCCGTCTCCACACATCTGAAAACGCAAGCCGAGGAACTTTGAAAGCACCCCTAGGTCCTTTAGTTGCAGGACGTCCATGTTGGAGAAGAACTCGTCCACCACGTCGACGTGGTAGCTGTGACAATTAAGTCATTCACGTACACGCCAACCTGCACGGTGTGTTGGCCTTCTATCTTGTAGAACACACATCAACCCGTAATACACTGTTCAAAACCCAGCCCGATAAGTGTTGAGACTAGTAATTCATTCCACAGCTTTTTTAGATTGCTTTAGGTTTTAGGTGCTGCGCTCGAGTTCTAGCGCCAGCTCGTTAACACTGGACACAACAAACTTTTTAAGTGTCGCCGAATGAATATTCATCCCAGGCGGTATCTGAAGCAAGATATTGCATCCCTCCTCAACCGATGCCTTGGCGTACGCGCTTGGCACGTCTCCATGTCTAGCCGGTACATTCCATATGATCGAGAATATAATAATGATTTGGATGCTGCTCATCCTGATCACTGCTGAATAGGTTAGGATGTAGCTCTCACCCTTGACCTGGCGGTCGCCTCGGCCAACAAGTCTTGCCTTCATCTTGTCGTAGTCGCCGTTTGCAAGTCGCTTGGTTTTGTAAACACACTTAGTCGACAGCAGGTTGGCGCCCACCGGCCTGATCACGAGCTTCCAGGTGTGATTTTCCTCCAAGGATTGGAGCTCCTCCTGTTCGGCTATCGCCCATAGCTCGCTGTTGGAGCTGCGGCGAGTCTGACCGTAATTTAGCGGATCTGGTTCGTCCACGGGTCGTCGACCTTTCCCGTTGCTGACGACAACTGCATAAGCCATCAATTCTGCTGGCTTCGTGTGACAAGTCGAAACACTTTCCTTCATCTTGTTAACTGGGTTGGATGGCTTGGATGGCTTGGTTTTCTTACCGGCTTGTTCCACTAGATCACCGTCAGCCTCAGCCTTGTGTCGAGAGTTCTGCTTCACTCGCGTTGATCGACGGACTGCATCTCTGTTAGATGTAGCCGCTACTATCCTCGTCGTCGAAAATTT
Organism: Bremia lactucae; assembly: GCF_004359215.1. Classification (NCBI taxonomy): domain Eukaryota; phylum Oomycota; class Peronosporomycetes; order Peronosporales; family Peronosporaceae; genus Bremia; species Bremia lactucae. The sequence goes on from NC_090612.1 coordinate 4,614,558, forward strand.
TTGGACAATGTTGTTTCACGAGTTCGTTAGTTCCTCCTCCGGTTTCGCCACGTCTTGGCGCGCAGTGCGGGCATATGACAACGCGATATCTTCGAGCTCATCATTGTCCATGTCTGTAGGTGCGTCTTGCACCAATTTGTTGGTTGTGTCGTCGAGTGTCTTAATAGCCGTTACGTGGCGCGTCGTAACCACGATCGGTCACTGCGTAACAGAACCTTGTAACCCTTAGTTTCCTTGTTTTTTTTCCATGATGTAGCCATCAACCGTGTGTGGTGCAAGAGTACGGTTCTTCGGATCGCGCCAAACCTGGCATGAAGAACCAAAAACGACGACATCTCGTAAACTGGGAGTTTTTTCAGTGAGTAACTTAAGTGGAGAGGCTCGGTTCAGGTTAGCACGGGTAGGACATCTGCTGAGAATATATGCTGCATACTCTGCGGCATCGCTCCAGTAGCTCAGTGGTACGTCCGAGCCAAATAACAAGCACCGAACCATGTTAAAAATCGTGCGGTTCATACGCTTTGCTTTTCCGTTGGACTGTGTGGTGTTAGCCTCGGTTGTCTGGCGTCTGATTCCAGAATTCTTGCAGAACAAATCCACATACTCGGTGACGTAATCACCACCACCATCGGTCCTTAAAACACGAATCTTGCAATTGAATTCGGCTTTTAACCATGCAACGAAATGCAAGAACTTGGTGGCAGCCTTGTTCTTGTGTGTAGCCGCAAAAACTCGAACATATGTGGTCATGTAGTCAATAAATGTGACCAGGAATCGATTAGCGCGCTTGTCTTGAGGTGAAATAGGGCCCTTTATGTCGCTGCATATGACTCCTCCAATCCTGTCGATTGGAGAATTTTCACCGGAATCCTTGGGCTGCTCGGTACGGGTGCTCTTACCTGTCGAGCATGTGACACATTTGGGACGATCGTAATTCGTGATTTTGATGCCAGAGCTTGGATCTTTTGCAATGCGCTCTATGGAATCGTAGGACAAGTGTCTTAGCCGCTGGTGAAACTGTACAAGTGTACCCATGTGCGGCGTTGACAAGCCACTGGATTTAGCGACCGCCAATAGTACTATATCAACAAGGCTCTTGCTCTTCATGTTATTCCTTAGGTAATCGACTGCCTCCACCATGCACACGTCATTAACTTATTTTGAAGCCGAACTCAGTTTGGCTGCCTTGTATGCTCTTGCCACCGTTATCGTCATCGACCCATCGACAGCCTCTCTTCTTGAGCTGACCATACGAAATCAGTCTTAAAATCCTTGGAGAGTGACGGAGCGAAGTAGACGTCGGAAAGGGTGACTTCGTGGATATCGTCATCAACGCGTGACATAAAAGTTACACTGCCGACTTTGGTCACGTGCAACGTAGCGTCGTTTGGCAGAGTGAGTCCATCTGCACAAGGCACTGCATCATGAAGTCAAGTTTCATCTCCAACAAGATGACGGCTTGCCCCGGAGTCCATGACCTAGCAAGGTTGACATCTGATACCACTGGATGCACAAAGTGTTCGCGCCTTAAAAATTGGGCTGACGGCCAAAGCAAAATGTCGATTGTTGCCCTTAGTATCGCTAGGTGTATCAGCATGTTCACTTCTCTTGACGTCAGCTGGACAGTCATATTGAGTATGACCGACTGCTCCACAATTAAAACATTGACGGGTCTCTCCAATCGCTGCGACAACATCGCGTCCCATCCTCGTGACGTTTCTCCGTTCGTCTTCGACCTCTTTTGCCCATGCTATTAACTCTTGCGAGTGTGCAATGTAGTCCAAACGATTTGGGTTAAATCGGATCATTAGCATGTGCTTTAAGTGTGGTGCGGCGTATTTGACGATGTTATCCACAATAAGCCGTTCGCTTGAGTCGCTTACTCGAGCCAGATGCATCAGGTACAGCAAATGTTGTGGCGACGTTCTTGATGTTTTTTTAGCTTCGGTAAACAACGCGGATGCTTGCTCATGCGTGACCACGACGCGGAAAGCCTTGTACATCTCGTTGAGCATGTACGTCAGTTGAGGGTTTATTTTCCACCATGTTGCTACGTTCTGACGAAAGTAGTCGGCAACGCTTGAGTCCCTCTGGAGGTACTCCCCGAGCTTGTTCACTTTAACCCGCTCGGACCAGTGATAACCAGTCGCCATTTCGGCCATCTTCAGTGCTTCAAAAGAACTGTAAGCCCATTCACGAAAACCACTGCCCAATTCTACGTAAAGTTCGTTACCCGTTAAGCATTGAATCATGAGCTTTGACATCTTGTTGCTTGGCACTGCGACAAAAGAAGGTCCAAACTGTTCAACGTCGCGCTGGTACTGTTCTTCGGAGATTCCTTCGTGAGGCTGGCTCACTGGCACGTGCTGGCCACTAGCTGTGCGGGTGTAAAAGCTTCCTTGGGCAAACTGGTAGCCAGCAGCAGCTTGTGCTTGCTCGTGGAGTACGTTTAGCGTCAATCTTGACGCGAGTAGTCCCCCTGGCGCGCAACATCTTGGATATCGCTAGCGCCTGGTAGCGTCAGTGGGGGCACGTTCGCGGGCACGACTTGCGGGCTTACTCGGTCGCAGGTTGTCGACAACGGACTTGCTGAGATCTGCCTTTCGAGGCCATCCATCCGATCGCTCAGTCTTTTTAAAAGTGCGATCACGGTTGAGTCTCCGTCTTCCCCGTGATCGGACATCGTGCAGAATTTTCTGAGTCCCCTTTCGTGGGATTCCTTGAAAACGCGCTTGCGTCGCGCTACCTTTACGTTGTAGGAGTGCGTGTGTCACTCCGTTCCAAGCTTTACGAGCTTGGGCTCATAATTTATGGGTTTGTGGCTGGCAGAGAAGATTGCAGAGTGAGTATATTATCCATGGTTACTTCAATGTCTTCCTAACTAACCTTGAGACCTTTCCATCTTCTCAACAGGCGCCCCCAGAGCTGGTTTATGTCATTCGTGCTGGCGACTCTCCCGAGGAGTCGCGACACTTCAAACTTCAACTGTATCCTGTTTCCAACATTGACTCCTCATGCGCACTACTTATAAGTAGGAAGCAGTTTTCAGACTGATTTATATTAAATTCTTTAATTTAAAACACCTTTTTTAACCGATCCTAAAATGCTGTCTCTCTAAAAAGACACTAATATGTATTGCGAGCATATTTATCTAGATGCCTTGCATAATGACGCTAGCCGTCTACCCCGCTAATGTGAATGCCCGCAGGGACATCCCATACACAAGGGTACATGACTATTATCTTCTAACAAATTTGTAAAGCACATGTTTGATTTTTATAAAAATGATACAATTACAAGAAGTAGCTTTTAGAAATGAGTTTCGCCAAAAAAGTTAGTAATCCATAGACACTTCCTCCGCAAGCTTATCCTCCGTATCCGTGTCACAAGAATGATCAATACTCAATCGTCGAGCCAATTCTGCATCAGAAAGGATGCTGGGAGTGGTACTTTGGATTGAAGGAAGCCTCGGCGAGCTTGATGTTCTTGTACCCTTACTGACAGGAGGAAATGTATCGCCTTCACTACGACGGCGATGCTTTGCTGCGTCTGCAATTTTCAAAGTCATTGGCTCGCTTTCTATACTGGTTGGGCTTGCTTTACTTGCTGATGTAGCACCGTTTTCATCTATTTCTGGAGCAAGCACAGTCCTCTTCTGCCGCCTATCGTCGTTGGCATACTTGCTCGATCTCCTGTATCGTGCATAGAGCTTCAGCACGAGGTCCACCATATCGCACTTTTCTATACATGTAACATCACTGTAACCCGCACGATCAATGCACTGCTTAAGCTCCTTAATCGACATTTTGTGAACGGATTCGATAGAAATTCCCGGCTCGAGAGGATTCTTGTACACTCGAATGGGCTTCTTGCGCTTAGGAAAGACTTTGATATCCGACTGATTGGATTGTATCTGTCTTCGCTGCGCTGGTGAGAGATCGAATGTGGATAGATCATCGGGCAACGGCATAAGCCCGACCATAACTCGTAAAAACTGCAATGCTTGAATAAAAAAATTAAATGGCCGTGGACTATTGTGTCCTCCTGGAAACTTATACAATTGATTCGGGCCATTATGAACCTTATAAAGCGCTTCCACGTGATGCGGTCCAACCAATTCGTCTTGCAAACCTACGACAAAGAATGCCGGCACGACGCACTTGTGAATCGTATTGATCGGCTTGAGCTTAAATATGTCAAATTTTGCTCGCTTTTTAATGTCCCGTCGAATGAGTCGCATGACTAATTTGACTGCAATCTTTGGCACGCCCAGTCTTCCGTCCTCTACAAGCTCTGTGGCAAGTTTTGGCAAGCTCGAGAATGGCGAGTCGAGCACCATCGCGTTTACGGTCGAATTCGTATCGGCATACATAAGCGCCGCCACAGCGCCCATGCTACGACCCCAGAGACACAAACTCGACGTCTCTTTTGTCTTCCGTATATATTTCACCGCCATCGCAATATCTGTTTGCTCGTGGTAGCCGAGTGATACGTACTTACCCTCGGATAAACCCGAGCCACAGAAATCCATAGCAAATACGGTGAAACCTGCTGGTAGCGCGTACATGACGATTTCCAACGCCCCTAAGCGACAGGAACTATTGCCGTGTAAAACAACAATACACGGAAGCTTGCCTTGGTGTCCGGTCTTGGACTTGCGCGGCTTCCACCAGCTACACTCGAGCGTGTATCCTGCTGGGTTCTTCAGCTTTAAATCCGTACGCTGCATAAGGATTTCTCCTATTTGCACGCGCTTTGGTCCAAGCTCAGAAGGTGCGTATTGAGCTCGCAGAGGTCGGATCACGGTACTCACAAGCCCTTCGTAGCCTTCTTTGACCATGGACCACATACCGCGACGATCGCTTGCAGTTGCTAGTTTCATAGAAAGAGATCAATAGCTTTAGCATTAGATTAAACGATAGGAATCTTATGAGCTTGAACACCACAGGCGTACCCGAGTCGTCCATGGTGTTGCGACCTAATGCAATCGGTTTGAAAGGAAAGTCTTTCCACACTTTCAAGTGGATTTAAAGGACTTTAATTTGGTTGATATAAACCATCACTAAATATAGCAACAAATTGCGTCTGTTAAAATGGTAATTTTTTTTTCAATCTTTACAACGTATTAGGTAAAACGTTTCTGGCGGACTGAGCGATTTGCTTTACTGGCTTAGCAAAATTGAGCGTATGCTGCGACCAGAGTGTAGTCAACACGAGCACAATCGCACCGCATTGGTGCGAAATGGCGAGTGGAAATGGCACGCAGTGAATCAGTGTTGTGATCCCCAAGAGCACTTGCCCTCCAGCAGCAGCGAGCGCCATATTCAGTGCGTTTCGCGACTGTTGCGGCAGCTGACTCCAGATGTGTGGGCGACGTGCCATACCGTACACGCCCGCAAATCCCGTTAGCGTACTTAACGCAAGGATACGATGGTCTAGCTGCACAAGTGGCACGTTTTCGAAAAAGTTTCTATACACTGGCTCAAGCGCAAATAGATTTTCTGGAATCCAGTGCTCGCCCATTTTTGGAAAAGTATTAAAGGCCATTCCAGCATCAATCCCTGCCACAAATGCACCCGAAATAATTGTGTAACCCAGAGCAGTGGAAACGTAGCCCAAATTCTTGCGGATACGGGTCACCTTCTTAAGTACGTCTGGCGAAATGATATCGCGAGTCATTGCTGCATGTGATGGAGGCTCAATCAAGTTAAATCCTGTCCACAGAAGGACACCCAGCGTTGTGAAGGCGAATGCAAGCTATCAGATACACACAGCAATACAAGTGAATACAACGCGCCCATTGTAGCACCTTAAATGAACTCACATGCGTCGCAAGACGATAAGGACTAACGCGCACTTCATTACAATTCTCCAATTGCTCGTGACCATGTTCTTCCAGTCCACTGCGCACCATCCACCAGCCAATGGCTCCTTGAGTGGCACCAAGGCTGAGTAGCACACCAAATCGCGTGTACAACTCTCGTGGAAGACGTTTGCGCAGCAAAAAGTATACTAACGGAGCTGCGTATACTATTCCCACTGTTCGGCCGAGCGTTCGGTGACCATATTCCCACCAGAAAATATGTTTAAACTCTTCAACTGTCTATTCCACGCCAAAAAGAAAGCTGCTTCTTAGAAACAAGAGAACCTTTCAGTAATCTGTCTTGCAGTCGCACCATATTCTGACGCTGCTGGTACTCTGGAAATTGTTTGTAGATGTCAAATTGCGCTTCCCACTCATCTGGCGTCACGGGTGGTAAGCTTCCCTGTGGCTTCCAATCCGTCATCGATAGACCCGATCGAGTTAGGCGAGTAGCCCCGCCAACAGCAATCATGCCACCAACCATGGCTGCCGTGCCGAAGATCCAATACGCAATTGGGCGATTGGCCGCCACATTCTCAATCGTGGCGGTGGAGGCTGCATACGGCTAAATTTATACACAGTAGATCATTCAGTCAATAATCATCAACCTGCAATAAACGGCCTATCGCGACTGCATTGCCACAAAGCCTAGCTTCTTTATACGCACTCGAGTTTTTGTGGAGTACACTAGTGGCTGCGTAGTCGTCTTGGTAGCTTTTACACTGAAACGCGACCAAAGTGATACCTCTTTAGTTGCTAATTTCGGCTTTACAATTGCCTGGTAGCGACAGCACGTCGGGCCAAAAGCGCTCTGCACAACAAAATAGTGAAATACAACACTAACAAATGGGTGTGCAAGCAAAGCACGTACAGCTCTATAAAAGCAATTAGTGGCGCCGCGACGAGCTGCCTGCGCCAACATAATCGTCTTCAAGTGTACACAAGAATTCGGAATGTTTCTAATCTGATGCGATGTGGACAACTTCATGCCAACAACCAATCATGATGAAATTTACTTATCTTACCCATTCCATTCTTCAGAAGCATAATAGTTTTTTCGGCATTTAAAGATTTTTCTGTACTGAAATTACGGTCTTGTAACACGAATAAATTTGTGTGGCTGGTAACCTTGTTGATTTAAGTTTGTGACATTGTGACATTATCGAACCGTACTCCAAAAATAAATGGATTTCGTCAAAAATAGTATTATACTCGTTGGATTACTTTTCTATTTTAGAAATGCTTGTTGTACCAGATCTAATAAAGAGAGGCGTTTCTCGTCAAATACTGAATTTTAAATCATGATCGCGTATTAGTTTTACGGAATACAAAATTCATTTCAGACATACTGTAGTTAAATATTTGACTTTATTTTCAAAGATTGCAGTTATTCAAGCCCTGCCCCAATCAAACACGTGATCTCTTCCCTGCTTATGCAATTCCGAGTTTCTCTTTTCCAAGCTCATAACACGATATCATGATAGCGCAGGATGGTGCAACACGCGCAAGTCGTGCACCAAGACCCGTAAACGCTCCACTAACGCCATTGCTGGCTACCACCTGTTTCAGCACGCTCATTCCAGACGGGTGCGATCCTTGACCAGTCATTGACACCTGCTGCAGTGTCTTCACCACATCAAAGGGGGTCGTGACCGTGGCCGCAATGGCCCCCGAAACGGCTCCACATACAAACGCTCTCTGCGCTCTCGGAAGTCTCTCTTCCGCTACATTCAACCTTTTCTGTAAACTTTCGTACGACGTCCAATAGATGGCAGAAAATGGCACGTCTCTTGCCAATGTGGCCCCCAGTCCGTTAAGCAAGGATACGTAGCCGCCACGTCGTACTGCCGACCGAAATGTGGATAGAATGCTAGATCCTCCTGCATCGCTCTGCATCCTAGTCCGAACGAGTTCAATCGGTGACGTTAACGATGCTGCTATGATCCTAGCCGTAGTTCCAGCCAACAGAGGTACAATTCCTTCCACTTCAGCCAAGTGCTGACGTCCTTCATGCAAAAGGAAATCGTACGACATGTAGTACAACACAGTAGACGGCACGGCAATGACCATAGCGGGGGAGAGCCCTGCATAGAGTCCTTTAAGCCCTTCAGTCTGAAAAACGTGGCGCAATGCGTGCGACGTGCTCTGTAGCAATGGAGGGGCAACGGCGCGCGTGCAGGACGAGCGCATGGATGCCAATGCGCAGCACCCGCGTCGTGAAGCCTGAAGCTTCTCCACAGGACGAGTTATGGAGCGATTGCATACACAACGACTACGACAGCGGCACTGCTCGACAGCAGTGGCAACAAACGTGCCAGTGCTAGAGTGTGTGATACGCAAGTCGCTCAGCGGCTTGACTGACGTTATATGCATCTGTGACTGGATGCGCACTTTAACTACGTCTAGCGGCGTCACAAAGAGCGATGTGATTAACGCTCCAGAGGAAGCCGCTACTGCCTTCTTCGCACTATCTTCCGTCTTCAGCTCCATTCGGCGCGTTTGGAAATGGCTTCATGACGTTTGAAGCCAATCAAAACAACGGCCACGCGCGTTGAGCCAATTACAATCACGAAAGATGGTCACACGGTGATTGGAGGATAATATGTAATCGCGACGATGACACCTTACATTATGGCAATTGCATCTTCAAAATTTTGTGCTTAATTAAGAAAGCGATTAATTTATGGTTCTAGATTTTAAGGGAAAAAAGTTGTAGTCAGATTTTAATGTCGTCAAAAACAATTGCATTGAGAGTTATTAACGCTGCGATAATATTCTCCTCTAGGATAGCTTAATGACCTGCTACTCTACAATCAATCCCACTTGTCCTCCAATATCCTGGTCTTATGGACCAATGTCAATATTCACAAGAAATATTTGACGTGCACGTTGACCTATAGCAATGGGCTTGACAACATATCGACATGATATGTATATGAAGGGGGTTCAGACTGTCTATTTACATGATATCATGCGCAGGATCGCTGAAAAATCCTGAGCCTGGATATGAGCGCCGGTGTCCCCGTGGTTGATCATGGCCTGCCCACTGAAAAAATGGAGACCCTCCGGGTGGTTGAGCGAGTAATTCGATACAAATGCTTAGGGTTTCTTCTCGAATGGATGTTTCGGCCGCCCGATGTTCGCGTAGCGCGACTGCACGCAGCTGTCGAATGCATGCCTTCCACACATGCTGTGTAACACTATGTCGATGTTGACTGGACCCACGGAACACCCCGCATTATGTCCGTCAAGAGACGGGTATAGTAAATCAAATGGCGATGGATGTGGCATATCGTAGATGTGGCCCCGTTCGGTCAAGTGGCTCACCACTTTGTCCCACAAGGCTTCTTCGCATTGGCAGAATCAGACCATTTGGTAGCAGGTTTAATTATCTGTATCAATAGATTACCAATTAGAGGCCCTCAATTCTGCGACTTGTCACTGTTAACTTGGCCCTTTCCCACTTAATCTAACCAAAAAATACCCTAATAGTGATAAATCAGCTTTTATCTACAACGGCTAATTTGATCGATTGCACTAAAAACACCCCGCAACCTCTATTCAATCGTTTTTAGCTTGTTTACCTGTAATCACATTGTTGCTAAACCTGCAACTATTTCAAATTCTGAACTGACCAACTCATGAATCTAGCGACGTTATCGCAATCGTCTCGTGGCAACCAATTCCAACAATGAATCGTGCCTCTCCATCGCATTCCGTAAGCCATTTTAGACTCGAGTATTACCCGCCGCATTCTGGATTACAGCACGAATTACCTTCATCTCTGCTTCAAGACGCACAAGGCGGTCCATGGCCTGCTCAAGCGACATGCTGCGCTCTGCAAACGACGTCCCAACCGGGCGGCCAGCCACAAACGAGCCACGCATAAAGGAGTCGTTGTTGAGCAGCGTAGAGCCCATACGAATACGGTTCTGGCGCTGAGCTTCGTGCTTTACGTACTTTTTGCTGCTGACCTTGCGCTCGTAGACATTCATGTGGTCCACGTGCTCGAGCATGAAGATTAAGAGCACTTTTCCCAAGTCCTGAATGACAAACCAGCAGAGGCAGTATACCCAGACAAACCCAGCAAGCTTGATTGAAATGGCCTGCATTTCGGTGAAAGGCCAAAAGACAGCCAGGAGCGTCGACACAACGGTCGCAAAGCACGCGGCAAGGGCCAAAAGGCGTCCAGGAGCACGCGTGAAAAACAAGCCGTTCGTTCGGGCAGTGAAAACCGTCATAAAGTCCGACAGTGAGATCTTGAGGTACATCATCATCATCACCTGATCATACGGAAGGTCACCGATGCCAAAGTACGCGAGCACACCATTCTTGTTCCACGAGTCGAGGCCCCAAAAAAGCAGCAAAAGCGAGCTTGCGACAGCAATGAGACCGAGCGTGGTGGAAACGCCGTAAATACGAGGCAAATTCCACGTCTCGGGACGTTTGGAAGGTACGACATTGTCATAGGCAATTGAAATAATCGTTCCATCGTTCAAGATCGTTATCAGAACTAAAGCAATAACCGGAAGTTTAAAGTACGGATCCACCCCTTCAGTCGTTTCATTGTTATTGAACGCGCAGTCTCCAATGTGTGGAACGAAGTGCTGGAATCGGCAACTGTCTGGGTGAATCAAAAGCACCGAGATAAAGAAAAACACGAGCAATTGAATTGTGCACGCAATACGATACGTCACGTAGTTGCGCATACGCTGGAAAATCTTTCGGGAAAGAGTAATTGCGTTAATAATCACGGACAGACCAGGTTGCGTCAGCACAATGTCAGCAGCAGCACGAGCTGCATCAGTCGAGCCTTCGACAGCGATGCCGACATCCGCTTTTTTCAAGGCTGGAGCATCGTTGACACCATCACCAGTCATACCACACACCCATCCACGCTGGCGTAACACTTCGACAATTAAAAACTTGTGCTCTGGGAACACTTGAGCGAATCCATCGGCACTTTCAACAACAGCCCCATAGTCGGCCCCTAAAGTCGTCGAAAGACCGTCTTGGACATTCGCAGTAGGCAAGACATCCGTTCCTAGAATAGTGGTACCCATTCCAAGCATGCGACACGTCTCGACGGCAATTACGGCTTGATCACCCGTGATCATTTTGACGCCAATGCCATTTTGATGAGCCAATTCAATCGTTCGCTTCGTGTCGTGACGAGGAGGATCTAGGAACGTCAAAATGCCCAAAAATACCCATCCACCATTGGCCTCGTCATCGGATGTCCGAGCGACAGCAAGTGAGCGGATCCCGCGCTTCGCCAGATCAAGGACCTTGAGCTCCACTTCTTCTTGAATCTCCGATACATTGTGGGCCAGTGCAAGGATAATCTGTGGAGCACCCTTGGTGACTTTAAAGACAGTGCCGTCGGGGCCACGGATGGTCGATTCCGTACGCTTTACAGAAGGGTCGAAAGGCGTGTGGTCCATCATTGTGTACTGGTCCAGCGGACGCAGATCAATGGCATTCAACACGAGCGTATCCAGTGCATCCTTGGGTGGCTCTTTCCACTTGGCCGCAAGAGCTGCGGTCACGAGCACTTCCTCACGCGTCGCTGTTGGGTGGAAGATGGGCAAATCATCTTGAAGCTCCATCTTGTTGCGCGTCAGCGTCCCTGTCTTGTCGGAACACAGCATGTTCATTCCCGAGAGGGTTTCAATAGACTGTAATTGGGTCACAATGACCTTCTCCTCGGCAAGCTTACGCGATCCAAGCGCCATTGTCGATGTACACACGACTTGCATCGCAATCGGGATCGACGCTACAAGAAGCACGACGCAAAAGGCAATAGCTTCAAGAAAGTCCTCGCCATTGTACAAGAGGTACCCAAGGCAAAAGCCCACGAGTACGATCGAAATGGCCATGAGAAACATGGTAATGCGAATCAAGATCTTTTGAAAGTGGCTTACTTCGTCCACGGACGAAATGAGGTTTGCCGTCTTCCCAAAGAACGTTTGGCCTCCCGTGGCAGAGACCACAGCCTCGACTTCGCCGCGTACGACTGTGGATCCCATTTTGGCATTGTCGCCACTAGCCATGGTCACAGGGAACGACTCGCCTGTTAAGGCGGCTTGGTCAATTTGCACGGGGTTGCCCTCGCACAAGTCACAGTCTGCTGGCACAGCTGAGCCAGCAGACAAAGTGATGCGGTCGCCCGGTACAAGCAACACAGCGTTAATCGTCTGGTGCACACCATCGCGAATCACTTGGGCTTCAGGTTTAAGACTTGCCTTTAGAGCCGCGACGGCATTGCCAGCCTTGAGTTCCTCGTACCACCCCACGGTGCCGTTTAACAATTGCAGAAACAGCAGCACGAAAAAGTCGGGCACGTCTTTCGTAATGGCTTCCACTAGGATGGCGAGCCAAATCATGATCGGCATGGGACCCCAAAACTGTTCAGCCAGCTTGAGCCATGGGCTCTTTTCCTTGCTCTCGAGCTCGTTCGGTCCAAAGACCTTGAGTCGACGCGAGGCCTCAACAGTACTAAGCCCCGCCTCGCCCGTGTCTAGCAACGAACGTTTGTCGACGCCCATATAGAAGCGATCATCGTTGCTCGCGCCGCTGTACGAGTGTTCGTCGCTGTTAGCGAGCAGCGGACTGTGCTCGGTCATGGCCACGTTCAATCTTCGAGTGCGGAATGGGGGGGAAACGAAAAGTGAGGACGTGTGAGGCGCTCAATTGCGGAAGGATCTGCTTGGGAACGAGCCAATCAATTGCGTGGAAGAGTCTGCAAACCCCACTTTTTGTCAACAATTGGGCGCTGCTTGTACCCAGCAGCTGATGACAAAGATTTTACCACTACAGTAAAGTAATCGTGTATGTGGATATGAATTTACGTCGTATAGATTAGTGCAAGCGTAGGCGGAGCTCAACATTTGTACGTGTCAGCATGGTGTGGATTTGCAGGCGCAGATCTGTACATGTTAATGAGTGGCACGGAGGAGAAGTTGTCGAGTCCAAGGACAGCCGCGAGGTGTAAAGCCAGTTACTTGATGCATCAGTGTCGTCGCAAAATTTTCGCTGAAGTTCTGACGGTGGGACACGAGTGACGATACGTAGTATACATGCATTAGGATTATGATAGCATCATTTGATGGAAGCGTGCATCAAGCGATACAATTCCTCCTGCGAAGGTTTATTTGTGTTGCGCTCGTCTTCGTAAAAAAAAGTTATTGTTTAATTAACTGAAGAAAAATTACTTCTTCTTCCATACCTTTCAACTTGATACTTCAATATCCAAAGGCCATTTTCTTTTCTCATATTTATCTGGGTGTATCGTTACATGAAATTAACACTTAAAGGTTGTTAATTAATATATTATCTAAAAGGTAGATAATATTTGAAGAAAATTATTTCATATAGTGGGTTCGATTCCCGGACGGCGCAGACAAATGGGCCGAAAGATCTGTAAAGTCTGCGGATTGGACCAATGCTCAGCATTCTTATCCATAAATAGGTATAGACCATTATATCTATTTTGTAACAGGGCACTGCGACTTGTACTGTTTCAGTACAAGTCCACTTCACACTGCTTCAGTTGTGAGTGGTGCCTTTCGTTAGGTGAAGTACACTGTACGTATAGAGAAAGACTTCTCTTAAGACAAGTTAACTTAAGAGGGTAATATGAAAACTGTATTAATATAGTTAAGTGTCTTGTTAATCTATCTTTGTAAATGCTGACTTATCTATAAACTAATACTAAACATGTAAATGAATTCTTATCTATCTTATCTTGTAACTCTCTTTGATTACTTCTACAGCTGATTAGTCTGCGGAATAAATAGACATAATGGTCTATACCTATTTATGGATAAGAATTCAGGACATTACTATATAAAGTAATATCCTCCAAATATTATCTACCTTTTAGATAATATATTAATTAACAACCTTTAAGTGTTAATTTCATGTAACGATACACCCCGTTACATCACCCCTCCCTTAAACGACAATCACTCTGAATGTCATTAGATGGAGTGGTCGCTAAATGACCACTTAATTTTTAAAATGTTTTTGATTGGTCAGATCCATCATTTTAAATTCCATCGCATGAAGGAACAATTCATGCGGGGTGA
>NC_090612.1:4644257-4657749 GCF_004359215.1 Bremia lactucae
ATGTCGAAGAAAACGACATCGAAAATGAGAGTGATCTCATGGCAGTACGCACTAAGCGTACTGAAAATGACAAAACAAATGAGTTAGCAGAAGAGTTTCTGCTAACTCGAGAATCAGTTATCCGTTTCGTTCAGGATTACATTGCTAACGCAGTGGACCGACAGAAACGGAATGCAGACAAACATTGAAGAGCAAATGTTCATTCATTTAAAATAAATGACCCAGTGCTACTCTCTACGGTAAGCTTACCTAAGCGCTTAGTCACTAATGTGGGTAGCAGTAAACTACTACCCAAATTCATTGGGACTTTCCGTGTACTGCATCGCAGAGGCAATGCGTACACAATAGAATTGCCACGAAGGATGCGAACGCATCCTACGTTTTACGTTGGTCGGCTCCACCCGTACCATTAGTACGCTGCTTCTTCCGAGGACGGATTGACCACCCTTTCAAGAATCCCCAAAAGATTCTTGTGATCGCGAACCAGATTCTCATGTTGAACTGAAGTTTCTCATGCCGGTTCCAAGTATCCTCGAAACTACGATGAGCTGACGACAGCTCATCGCGAACAGCATGATATTTCCGTTCGTACTCCAACATGGAGTACGCACTCTTCAAATGGTCTTCCAACCGCTCGATATGGTGAGCCTGCACCGTCTGCTCCAACGAGCGACGCTTACCGCGCTTCTGGTCAAGTCCCTCCTCTAAATCATGGAGGAAGTGATTGATTTTGTCGATCCTCGACATAATATCCGACACACGGTTCGGATCTAATTTTCCCTCCTCCACTACAACCTTTGGTGGACTCCCACGGTGGTCAACGTTTCCTTGTGGAACGCATCCAGAACCACCGTGATGTGAAGGGGCAGCGAACGAGTTATCTTGTTCGCTGGCGTGGTTATCCACCTTCACATGACAGCTGGGAGCCTCGTTCCAAGCTGGTTTCTGACGTTGAGGGCCTCGTTCCGTCAGTATGACGAGACCCATCCGATAGTTCGGAAGGCCCAATCAGAAAACACGCGCCCCTGGCGCTTGTAAATCGATTGCAAAACGTCAATCGCGTCACGCATCTCAATAGAGATGCGAGCCCTTCCCCAGGGCGAAGAAAGGGAATAGACATCCCCTTTTACCCTCTTCGAGTTGTCTACACAACACGGACAGGGATCACCCCACGTGAGGCATGGAAGCCCAGCCTCACGTGACAACCGATGCAATTTATACTTTGCACCGGCTGGAGTTCGTTTCTCAAACTTAACGCGATTCGCGTTAAGTTTTTGAAGCCAGGCCTCGCGTCCAATGTCTTTGACATTGCGAATGGACGCCTCCAGGCGTGCATAAGCGAGACTTTATCTCGCTTATTATTGCCACTAAACCATCGATGCTTTAGAAAAGCATCGAGATAGAAATCTTCCTCAGCGCGAAAGTTCTTCGCGCTGGGATCAAGGCCATGTAGCTTTGTCGCAATAAATAAAGGATATTTATTGTGAGGAGTAGTTTCTCCAGACAAGCTATTAATGAGCCTTTCTGGCAAAAGCCACGCTTCTTTTCTTGGGCGAGATGAGACATGTTGCTGTCTTCACTCCCCTGAGTGGTACCCACTGACTCAGGGGTACCACAAGAACTTTTCTTACGATGGCTTACGCCATCGTCATCACCTTGCACAGAAACACGTTCAGGTAACCGTACGGGAGACCGTACGGGAGACGGAACGGGCGATGAAGGGTCATCCTTATCGTCGGATCCAAATAGACTGTTCACACGTCTATCAGAATGAGCCCTCTCATTCGAAAGCTCATAATCAGCCGTCTGACGGGTATCAGGCGACTGTTCCATCCTCCCTGATTCGGACATTTTGACCGACTCGCATTCGTAGTCGACCTCCAAAGAGGGGTCGTATTCACGTGGTGAATCACCACGTGCACTCGCAACATCTAGTGTTGTGCGAGTGGAAGATACTACGGCAGACATTTCGTCTGCCGCAAGATAAAAAAGGGCGTCACCCGCGGCTGCACGAACCGCAGCCGAAGGCGCAGCACTATCGACACCCCGCATGAGTTGATTCTTTATGCGATGGAATTTTAAATGATGGTTCTGACCAATCAACATCATTTTAAAATTAAGTGGTCACATAGTGACCACTCCATCCAATGACAGTCAGAGTGATTGTCGTTTAAGGGTAGTACAAAATGATCTCAAAAAAATAGTAGCTTATTCAACATGTAGTCAGTTAGGTTATATATTTTTTGCTGGTGGTTTATCAAACTATCCCTTTAGCTATTTTTCATTAATCAAATCATGCTTATTAATGCAATATCTAAACCTGAATTAGACATAGCCACACCGGTAACACCACCAACTACAAATAATATAAAATAAATCTAAAACAAATAATAAAGGTGTTTCAAATTTTAAAGAACCTCCCCACAAAGTTGCTAACCAACTAAATATTTTAATACTTTTTAGGTACCGCAAGAACTTTTCTTATTGTTAAATGGTTTTTTATTAATCAATAAAATAAATATTGCAAAAATAACTCAATGGTAGAGTCTAACCTTGCCAAGGTTAATGTTGAGGGTTCAAATCCCTTAACAGCGGGTGTTTATTTAGTATCACGTTGTTCGCCTGTTTTTGAATATTCCATATTTTCATTAAAAGTTATTACGGTTATTGGAGCGTCAACCGCCTTTTTTGCTAGATTGACTGGGGCGGTCACCTCCTAAAGAGTAACGGAGGTGTACAAAGGTAAGCTCAAATTGGATAGTAGTATCAATGACAGCAGGTTACTTTACGATACCTAACGCTAGTCAGAGGAAGCTGTCTATACGAATCTTCGAAGGATCTGAGCTCTACAAAGGGCTTGGATCTGGGTTTTTGATTGGGGTCGCACGTTCTTGCGCGCCATCAACCTGGCCGAGGCCTCGTGCAAATTTATGTGGAGTGAGATCGCCAAGGTCGACCTACTCGGGCATCATCTCAGTGGTACGGCTGAGAGATACTTCCACAAGCAGGTGGACACGCGGTGGAATTAAAGAGCGACGCTGGACTATGTCATGTGCCAGCTGCTCGCGACGTTCAAGACTACAATAACTGCGAGTCAAACCATGAAGCTATTCATGCAAGGAAAAGACCTTAAGCGCACGTGGGCTGAGCATTTTCTGTACATGGTCGCTATGAGCGACGCACGCGGAGGCGCGGACTCGCTTGTGCTGGACAACATCGTTTACTACGCGTTGCCGGACCTGACGAACGTCATGCGCGCGAAATATGACCCTACTACCGATCTCGATCGACTGCGCAAAATGTGCCAGCTCTTCGGCATGGCGCAGATGTCAACATCTGCGCCAACATCTGCGCCATGCCGAAGAGCTGGCACATTTTGCGCAGTCGATCGAGATTTGGTAGTGGGCAGTCGGACGTGAAATCGTCGCTGCCCATTGGGAACCGAAGCGTAAAGGCACACGGAGCTGCTACGGCTGTTGCAAGGCTGGTCATGTGCAAGCCGACTGCAGATCAAAGAGAAAAGGCAGAACCAGACAGACAACATATGGGGATGGAACTTGCAGTCTGTGATGCAGGTGCAAACGATACAAATCGACGGATTCTTGACAGCAGCGCAAGTCGCCACCTCGTAAATGACGAGTTGATGTTTATTAATTTGGTCGCGTGCAATCAGGAGATCTCCATGGCTGATGGTGAATCACTTCACCTGACGCTAGTCGGCAGTGTGCGACTTAAGGTGGTAGCGCACACGTGGAACAAACCGTGACGCTAACGGGCGCTTATTTGTCGCCGCAACTGTCGAAGAATATCGTTTCGTATGGAGTTCTTGAGGGAAAGGGTTTTACCCTTGTTTATGACGGAGAGAAGCGCGCGATTGCTAGGCGCAGTGACGGCGCGATCGCATTTGATGTTACTATGGATAGTAACGTGCTTTACGTCGAAAGGACGGCGACTCGAAGCAAGCGGAATACTGAAGAAGTAATCATGGCGGCGCTTGAAGGAAACGCGACCAATGATGTGGTGAGCGAACTTCAAGAGGGCACTTTAATGCAATTTTATCGGCATTTTGGGCATCTTGCCCTCGATACTTTCGAGCGAATGGCAAGAGATTAAGCCTCTGGCATTCACCTGACAAGTAAAAAGCGAATGTCATGCTTTTCGTGCATGGAAAGCAAGCAGACCCGCAATGATCAAGCACAACAGGACAGCGGAACCAACTCACCAATCGAAAGGATCGGCGGTGTAATATGCTCGGACCTGAAAGGACTTTGACAGAGTTGCTCGTTTTGCTTATACGATAGTATGTCGATGTTCGTGACGTGTTTGGTTATGATCAGTTTGTTTTCCTTGCGCAGGTACACCCTGAAGCCTTTTGTTTCCTCGCTAATCCCGATTATCGTGCTGGCCTGCGCACGATGTTTCAGCGAATTCTTGCGAGGGTCCCGATACACACTGCAGAGAGAGCCAAAACCGACGATCTCGCGCAGGTTCGGTAGTATGTGAGCCGCATACTGAACCGCGTCGCCCCGAAAATGCAGCGGCAGCGCTGAGGCGAACATCATGCTTCGAGCCAAGTTGAGCACCGTCCTGTGCATACGTTCTGCTTTGCCGTTCGATACCTGGTCTCTTGCTTCCGATACTTGCCTTGACACCCCGGTTTTCTTGCAGAACAGGTCGACATTGCCATACTCGCCTCCGCCATCTGTGCGCAGCACATAAATACGGCAGCCGAAACGCTTTAAAAAATACAAGAATGCTTCAAGCTTGGCTGCTTTATCCTTTGTTCGCGCGAGGAATATTCGACAGTAGTTTGATTTGTGATCAACAAAGTTAATCAGATAGCGGTTGCCAAGTCTGTCCTGCGGAGGTAAAACGGATGTAGACAGAAACTTGTCAGCAGGTACCACAGCATCTGTGACCACCATGTCACAAGGTGAAAAGAAGGACGCGACGACTTTCGCAAAGAGCCAGAGGCCATTGACGAGGTCTGCATACGGTACGCGTGGGGCGTCAAAACGTGCAGAGACGGCTTAGGCTCAGGACGAGTCGACGACAACCAATGGCATTATGAACGCTGCTTTTGAACGGGACCCCATAAATTTCAGCGAAGCGATGCGAAGTGAAAAGTGTAATGGATGGGTCAAGGCAATGGAAAAGGAAATTGCGGCGCTCCAAAGCAACAACGTCTGGCAAGTCGTCAAACGCCCGCCTGGCTCTAACGCATTACATACCAAGTGGGTATATAAGACCAAGACAGATATGCAAGGAAAGGTCGAGCGATTGAAGGCACGACTTGTCGCTTGTGGAAACGAACAAGTTCTGATAATCGACTACAATTTGACGTTTGCGGCAGTGATGGACCGATCGACCGTGAAGGTCATCCTAGCTTTAGCTGCCACGTGGGGGAGGGGTGCCTGCTAATCATGGCGACCTCCCAAACGCATATGTCAAGGCGGACAAGGAGGAATATCTGTAGATATTTCTGCAGCTGCCGCGCGGCATTAGTATCTCCACCAAAACGCTCAACAAGTACGATGCTGAAAGCGAAAGAGAGTTGGTGGTAGAGCTCGATAAGAGCCTCTACCGGCTGACACAGGTTGGCCGACTACTAGTCACGCACGCCTTGTCGAAGCCTGTTTTTAGCGCTGCGAAAGTGACATGTGTTTTACTGGATGAAAGATGGGGAAGATCTCGTCGTTTTTGGAGTGTATATTGATGACCTTCTCGCTACCGGAACTAATGCGGCAGGTGTGGATCGTCTTTTCGACAGCCTGGCATCACTATCAATCAAGGACCTAGGGCTTGTCAGTAAATTTCTTGGCATGCGAATCGAACTTAATGGCAAAGGAGGCTACACTCTGGTTCAGGAGGAGGCAATCGGTAAATACTTTAAGAAAACGGACTAGAAAAAATGCGAATTCTACGCGTGCACCGATTGGTGGTGGCTGTTTAGAAGTTCCAGAGTTCCAGTCACTCATTGGAAGTTTGCTGTGGGTAGCGCGGTGCAAGCGGCCTGAGATCGCTTTTGCGGTGCATAAGGCCACGCGTCACACGCATCCACCACGGTTAATTGACTGGAATCTCGCTAAGAGGATTGCGAGGTATCTGAAAGGTACTGCTAGTTTAAAATTACCATGACCTCGGCTCATAATCGTCACCAAGCCCTGCGATTGGAAGCTTATAGCGACGCCGACTTTGCTAGGGACAAGTTCGACAGGAAGTCGATGACTGGTGGGGTGCGCTTAAACGGCATTGCATTCAGCTGGGGTGCTCGCAAGCAAAGTGGCGTGTCGTTATCGACTATGAAGGCCGAGCTTGTCGCTGCCTCAGAGACGGCGCGCGAAATGCTCGGCCTCCGATCTCTGCGAGATGCTCACCGAGATCTGTTTAATTCCAGCTTTGCCGATAGTTTTCACGTCGATAATCAAGCAACAATCAGTCAGATTGCCGGTGAGCGTCGTCGATCAAGTCAAAGCATGTCGACGTTCGAGTCAAGTTCCTGTGTGATTATTTGCGTCGAGGAAAAGTCAATGCGTCTTACCTGAGGTCAGAGCTGATGCTAGCCGACCTAATGACGAAAACACTTGATTCTACTAAGCTCGTGGTTCCTCGCAAAATGATGCATATCGGCAAAGAAGGTGCCAAGGATGACCAAGAACACACAAGACGATCAAGAGGTGCTCAAGAATAAGGATGACCAAGGACATGCAGGACAATCAAGGAGTGTTGAAGAAAAAAGAGAAAGATAGAAGCACTAAGGCGCACTCGAGGAGGAGTGTTGGTAGGTGAATGTTGAAGCAAAGGACTGTTGTCTTTGTTACGAAACGGTACTGATCCTACGATTAGCGCCAGACGTACTTCGACTATCCATAGTGAAAGCAAGATGTTACTAGGTAGCGTTGACCAACAACCAACCATTTTGGAGCTATTGGAGAAGAGAGACTTAGGCGAGAAAAGTAGCTAGACTTATAATAAACAGAATATTATCTTCCTCTGAAAGCGCTTAACGTTTTAACTTTCTACAACGTGAGGCACTACTCGCACTGAGGCAGTGCGAAGTGGGCTTGTACTGAAGCAGCACAAGTCAGTAGTGCCCCGTCACACCACCCGTATATCGACAATGTGCCAAACGTGGATATTGGACAGACCCGAATGCAGCTGTCTTTCATGCCGTGCCTATCGATGTAACAAGAGGTTCCTATAGTTTTTGGACCTCGTGCATCCGCCAGCTTAGGGCAATTACGGAGCAGCAGCATTGAAAGGCGCGTCAGCAATAACGGGAGCCGTTCTTTATGCATGCATCGAATTGTTGGAATGCGAACCAAGAGGGTTGCCAGTGGTTACTGGCACCAGCCACGAATCACCCGGCGCTTACGTCCTGTGTAACGGAGCACTACGACTTGTACTGCTTCAGTACAAGTCCACTTCGCACTGCTTCAGTTGCAAGTGGTGCCTTACGTTATTTCACGTACACTAGTACGTGCAGAGGAAGACTTCTCTTTAAGACAACTAGCTTAAAGAGGGTTAAATGAAAACTGTAATAATATAAATAAGTATCTCTTCTATCTATCTTGTAAATGCTAACTTAATAATAATATAATACTAAACATTTAATTGAATTCTTATCTTTTCTTATCTGTATCTCTCTTTTGTTTATTTCTACAGCTAATTAGTCTGCGGAATAAATAGATATAATGGTCTACACCTATTTATGGATAAGAATTCTGAACATTACTACATAAAGTAATATCCTCCAAATATTATCTACCTTTTAGATAATATATTAATTAACAACCTTTAAGTGTTAATTTCATGTAACGATACACCCCGTTACATCACCTCGGAGCTTGTATCGTGTGTGCGGCTTGCAGCTGCAGCACGGGCCGGAGCTGGCATCTGTCTGGGCTGCTGCAGCGGCGCCAGGCCATGTTCCAGCGCGAGTGACGCAAACATCGACTCTTCGAGATCAGGCGCGCGCAAACTCGGCGAAAGCGCAGCTGGCTTCTGCTCGGGTGAGTCCATTAGTGCGTCGATAGTCATCGGGCGTGCAGGCATGTTAGCACCGAGAGCCGATGCGAACATGCCGCTCCCTACAGCACCCAGCATCTTCTCGTCTTCTTCCCGCTTACGCTGCAAAGACTCCATTTTCGCCATGCAGTCGGTAAGAGCGGTGAGATCGCGAGTATCTTGTCTTCAGTCGCCAAGCTCGTTTCGCGAGCTGGTGACCCTTCAACGACAACGCGTGCTGGCGAGGCCTTAGCGGAACCTGATGGTTCCGCCGTAGGTTTCGTATCGTCATGTCAGCCATTGGGCCCATAACCTATAGAAAGTAAAAACTTGAGCGCTTTTAGAGGAAGATAAGATTCTGTTTATTTTTAGTCTAGCTACTTTTGTCGCCCAAGTCTCTCTGCTCCAACAGCTCCAAAACGGTTGGCTGTTGGTCAACGCTACCTAATAACATCTTGCTTTCACTATGGATAGCGCTTTGCGCTAATCGTAGAATCCATTTTCTTACACTTTTTCAACTAAAGCTTTAATTTCAGCAACACATAATAAAAAATAATTATGGATCAATTAATAATACCAGTTTTAAATAGCTTTTTAATTATATAAATAAGACCCGAAACTGAGTGATCTAACCATGAACAGATTGAAAAATAGGTAAAACTATTTGAAGGATCGAACTCATCCCCTTTTACCCTCTTCGAGTTGTCTACAAAACACGGACACGGATCACCCCACGTGGGCATGGAAGCGCAGCCTCACGTGACAACCGATACAATTTATACTTTGCATTGATTGGAGTTCGTTTCTCAAACTTAACACGATTCGCGTTAAGTTTTTGAAGCCAGGCTTCGCGTCCAATGTCTTTGACATTGCGAATGAAAGCAGGCTTGCATAAGCGAGACTTTATCTCGCTTATTGTTGCCACTAAACCATCGATGCTTAAGAAAAGCATTGAGATAAAAATCTTCCTCAGCGCGAAAGTTCTTCGCGCTGGGATCAAGGACATGTAGCTTTGTCGCAATAAATAAAAGATATTTATTGTGATCAGTAGTTTCTCCAGATAAGCTATTGATTAGCCGTTCTGGCAAAAGCCACGGCTTCTTTTCAGGGACGAGATGAGACATTTTACTGTCTCCACTACCCTGAGTAGTACCCACTGAAGCAGGGGTACCACAAGAACTTTTCTTACGATGGCTTACGCCATCGTCATCAAAACGCACAAAAATATGTGCGGGTGACGGAACGGGAGACGGTGCTGGCGATGAGAAATCATCCTCATCGTAGGAGCTGAACATGCTGTAGCGAATGCTACCAGCACGTCTACCTTAATGAGCCCCCTCATCCGAAGGCTCATAGTCAGCCGCCTGACGATGATCAGGCGACTGTTCTGTTTTCCCCGAGTCGGCCAATTCGTCCGACTCGCATTCGTAGTCGACTTCCAAAGAGGGGTCGCATTCACGTGGTGTATCACCACGTGCACCCGCAACATTTAGAATTGCAGGAGAAGATGACAATACGACAGACGAAACGTCTGCTGCAAGAGACAATAATGTGTCGCCCGCAGCTGCATGAACCGCAGCCGAAGGCGCCGTTCTATTCGCATACCGCATGGACTTGTTAATTATGCGATAGAATTTAAAATGATGGTTCTGACCTATCAACATCGGTGTTAATTAAGTGGTATTATAGTGACCACTCTATTTAATGACAGTCAGAGTGATTGTCGTTTAAGGGAGGGGTGATGTAACGGTGCGTTTTCGTCCCACTGACGATTGGTGGGGGTGTATCGTCACACGAAATTTACAATTAAAGGTTGTTAATTAATATATTATCTAAAAGGTAGATAGCATTGGAGAATATTACTTTACATGGTTATGTTCTGATGGCTTGTCCATTGTAGATATAGACCATTATATCTACTTTCTCTGGGGTCCAGTCAGCGCTGGACGCGCGCAAAAAGAGAGACAGATAAGACTTTATTACATGTTTTGTATTATTTTATAATTAAGTTAGTATCAAATTCAGAGGAAGAGAAGAACATAATTATTTTAAAGCGAGTCTTCCTCTAGACGCACTAGTGTACGTGAAGTGACGTATGTTGGAAGGTGAATGTTGAAGCAAGGATTGTTGCCTTTGTCACGAAACGGCGTTTTTTTTATTTTTTTTTTCAAAGATCGAGTTGATCATTATTTTAAAAGATTACCCATGAAAATTTAATATTAAAAAAATTATGCCAACTGAGCTATCCAGACTAAATATTATATTAATAGATATAAATTAAAATTTTGTTTAAATTTATTAATGTAACATTTGGAAAAATCAATTAGAATAAAATAAATTGTGCATCTCCATATTTTGCCTCATATGTTGTCTATTCCCTTTCTTCGCCCTGGGGAAGGGCTCGCATCTCTATTGAGATGCGGGATGCGATTGACGTTTTGCAATCGATTTACAAGCGCCAGGGGCGCGTGTTTTTCGATTGGGCCTTCTGAACCATCGGATGAGTCTCGTCATACTGACGGAAGAGGCCCTCAACGTCAGAAACCAGCTGGGGACGAGGCTCCCAGCTGTCATGTGAAGGTGGACAACCACGCCAGCAAACAAGATAACTCGTTCGTTGCACCTTCACAATCACGGTGGTTTTGGATACCTTCCACAAGGAAACGTTGCCCACCGTGGGAATCCACAAACGGTTGTGGCGGAGGAGGGAAAATCAGATCCGAACCATGTCGAAGATCGACAAACTCGATCGCTTCCTCCATGGTTTGAAGGAGGGACTTGATCCCGAGCGCGGTAAGTGTCGCTCGTTAGAGCAGATGATGCAGACTCACCATATCGAAAGGTTGGAAGACCGTTCGAAGAGTGCGTACTCCATGTTGGAGTACGGACGGAATTATCACGCTCTTCGTGATGAGCTGTCGTCAGCTCATCGTAGTTTCGAGGATCTTCGGACCCGACGTGAGAATCTCCAGAATCAGAATGAGAATCTGGTTCGTAACCACAAGAATCTTTTATGGTTGTCTTAAAAAGGTGGTCAGATCCGTCCTCGGAAGAAACCGCGTACTGATGGTAGAGGCGCCGACCAACGTAAATGTAGGATGCATTCGCATCCTACGTAGCAATTCTATTTTGTACGCATTGCCTCTGCGATGCAGTAACGAAAAGGTCCAATGAACTTGGGAAGTGAATTACTGCTACCCTCATAAGGTACTACACGCTTAGGTAAGTTTACCGTAGAGAATAGTACTATGTCATTAATTTTAAATGAAAGCACATTTGCTCTTCCATGTCTGTCTGCGAACCATTTCTGACGGTCCACTGGCATTAGCAATAGAATCCTGTACGAAACGGATTACTGATTCTCGAGCCAACAGAAATTCCTCTGCTGACTCGTTTGTTTTTTCTTTTTCAGTGCGCTATGTGCTCACTGGCATGAGATCTTTCTCATCTTCGATGTCGATTGCTTCGATGTCGATTGCTTCGATGTCGATTGCTTCGATGTCGATTGCTTCGATGTCGATTGCATCGACATCGTCGTCATTCGCGTCGTTGGTAATTTCGACGCGTGATGAGCATGAGCAAGAAATGGTTTTGCTCATGCGAGTCCACCCCCCCTTAAACTAGAGAATCCCTCTAATTGGGTGGGTAAGCCCAGTTAAAGTTGAGACTTACTGTGAGGTAAGTCTTCTCACGTCCACGATGGACACTTGTTGGAGCATCGTGACACTCATACATGATGCGCAAGCGCAAATCATTGTGAGTTGGGACGACGACACGTGGAGTGTTGCCGGCAACGGCTGTGCAAAACAATAATCCGTTGCGTGTTGTGTATCGATCGGCTGATGATCGATATAGAGGCGGTAAATCTTAAAGAGATTTATCGGATGGATTCATCAGATGATCCATAAAACGCAGAAGGTCCTTATCATCTACGTAGGCTTTCTTTATGTCATCAACTAAGGTTGATGACGGAACACTTGAAATGAGTGTTGCAACAGTGGGATTATTTTCATTGTTGGAGTGCACGGCCGACTCGAAATCAGGTCGGCGTGATAACGCAACAGCGACGACATTAAGTCGTCCTGGTTTATATTTCAGAAAGAAATTATACTCTGCAAGAAGGATAGCCACCTCGCCATTCTTTGCGAGAGGTGTGAGCCATTTATGGCCGTGCGTAATGAATGACGCATGGTCCGTATATACGATGAACGGTCTATCTTGACCCTAAATTTAGCCAGTGCATATTTCATGGCAAGAAGTTCCTTGTCACGCACTGGGTAATTGTGTTCAGCTGGTTGCTGACGAGCTCCGCGCCGTCTGTATCGTATTGCACTAACGCTCGGCATAATTGCGGGAGTACTTGTGCTAGTACGCCGCTAATCCAAGGAACTTTCCAAGTCCCTTGACATCGATTGTAACTGGCCAGTCGGTAACTGCCTTGATCTTTTCGGGATCAGGGCGCACGCCATGTTTACCGACGATGCACCCAAGAAGTGGTATTTCGCTTGCAGCGAATATTCACTCCTTGAGATTTGCATACAAAGAACCTGACGAAAGTGAGTTTTATGAGCTTCCACGTCTGTCTTTCCGTCTATGGCTCGGGTATGGACAAATACATCGTCAAAATTACTCGATGCGAATTCTCGCACCGGTCTCAACAGATTTGTTACACATCTGTTGAATGTTGCAGTGGCGTTATAAACGTGGCACGGCAGCCCCTCTTGTCGCCAAGCGGTCGGTCCCCACGTCGCAATACGCCCCCGCACGTCCCATCCCGCATGGTCTTTGAGCCGCCGCCATTACGACGTGACGCCGGTGGCACGTCGCTGCACTTTACCACACAGCCATCGCCCAAGAACGTCTCGCTTCCCATCCAGACGCGTGCGACTCCACACTGCTACTCTTCAATCAGCTCAAGACATATGCCTCAGACACTAACCGGCTTCAATCGCTTCAAAATCACTGAAGCGCTCCAATCCGTGCCATGCATTGCCATTGCCGTGCTCGTGAACTTGATGATCTGTGTCCCCTTTGGTCTGTCGTTCTTCCCACTCAATTGGCACGACATGCCCGTGCCTCACGCACTTGGAATTCAAATGTTTCTTCTCTCCTCAACCATTTGTCAATTCACGTTTGTATGGCAAAGCCATTTCGACGGTGCCATTTGTCAAATGATGGTCGAGAACGTGCCGTTTATGCATACAATTGCCGTCGCAATTATCCAAGAATTAGGACCGAAGAATCCAAGCGTGTTACCTACCATTCTTGTCACATATGCGTGTTCATCCATTGTCTGTGGAACGTTGTTTTTCGTTCTCGGGTACTGGAAACTCGGAAATCTCGTGTACTTGTTTCCAAAACATATTATCGTCGGTGCAGTCGGCGGCATTGGAGCCTTTGTGATGCAAAGCGGGCTTGAGAATGCTACTGGACGTGGCTTTAATTGGTCGTGGGTGGCTATAAAAGGGTTACTCGACTTGGAGAT
>NC_090612.1:4657849-4677906 GCF_004359215.1 Bremia lactucae
CATACTTGCGCAAATACTCGCGCAATGATGCCGTGATGACAGCTCATCTCTCTCGTCTCTGAAAAAAAGACGAGGAATGGCTATGAAACGCTGATTGTCAGCGTTCCACTGAAGGTATCAAGCAAAGCTTAATGCAATTGCCCATCTTGGCGATTGCAGATCAAGACAGACCATTCCATGTGGTCTGTGACGCCAGCGATTTCGCAATCGGCTGCGCGTTAATGCAATACGATACAGACGACGCGGAGCGCGTCGTCTCTTACCAATCGCGTCGGCTGCAACCAGCTGAACGCAATTACCCAGTGCATGACAAGGAACTCCTTGCCATGAAATATACATTGGCTAAGTTTAGGGTCTATCTCCTCGGAGATAGACCGTTCTTCGTATATACGGACCATGCGTCATTACGCACGGCCGTAAAAAGCCCACACCTCTCGCATAGAATGGCGAGGTGGCTATCCTTCTTCGCGGAGTATAATTTCTTTGCGGAATATAAACCAGGACGACTTAATGTCGTCGCTGATGCGTTATCACGCCGACCCGATTTCGAGCCGGCTACGCATTCCAACAGTGAAAATAATTTCACTGTTGCAACAGTCATTTTAAGTGTTCCGTCATCAACCTTGTTTGATGACATAAAGAAACCCTACGCAGAAGATAATGACCTTCTGCGTTTAATGGATCATCTGATGAATCTATCCGATAAATATTTACAAGTTTTACCAGCTTTATATCGACTGTCATCCGATCGATACACAACACGTAACGGCTTATTGTATTATACAGCCGTTGCCGGCGACACTCCGCGTGTCGTCGTCCCAACTCACAATGATTTGCGCTTGCGCATCATGTATGAGTGTCACGATGAACCAACAAGTGGGCATCGTGGATGTGAGAAAACTTATCTCACAGTAAGTCGCTACTTTTACTGGCCACCAGTATCAGTTCGTGCGCTGGTACATTCGTGCTTGCGTTTAGGTATGTCTACGGGTGAAGCCTAGCCCTTCATCCCGTGCGCCTCTCCAACCTCTACCACTTCCGCAGAGTGTTGGCAGTCCGTATCTATGGACTTCGTCTTCGAATTTCCGAAGACGATCACAAAAACAACGGAATCCTTGGTTTTGTAGACAGATTCAGGAAGATGGTACATCTTTGTGCAAAACCAGAGTCGATCACGGCTCCAAGCTGTGCCCGTGTCTTCATCGACACGGCATTCAAACTCCACGAATTACCCCGTGAACTGGCCTCGGATAGAGATCCACAGTTCACGGCGGAGTTTTGGCGATCCGTGTTCCGATCTCTCGGAACACGGCTTACTATGTCAGCTTCTGATCACCCAGAGACAGATGGTCAGACGGAACGCGTAAATCGCGTCCTTGAAGAGATAGTTCGAGGTTACGTTCAATCGTATCCGAATCGGAGCGAGTTTTCACCGAAGGTCGAATTCGCCATCAGTAAATCGGTGCATGTGTCTACAACGCATACTCCGTCCTTCGTGAACGGCTTACGCCATCCACGCATACCCACCTAATTAGAGGAATCCTCTAGTTTAAGGGAGGGGGACTCGCAGAGCAAACCCACTTCTGGCTCATGCTCATCACGCGTCGAAGTTACCAACGACACGAGTGATGTCGATGTTGATGTCGAAGATATCGACATCGAAGATGAGAAAGATCTCATGGCAGTGCGCACTAAGCGTGCGGAAAAAGATAAAACAAATGAGTCATCAGAGAAATTTCTGCTGGCTCGAGAATCAGTAATATATTTCGTACAGAATTCCATTGCTAACGCAGCGGACCCTCGAAAACGGAACGCAGACAAACATGGAAGAGCAAACGTTCTTTCATTTAAAATTAATTACCTAGTACTACTCTCTACGGTAATTTTACCTAAGCGTGTGGTCACTAATGTGAGTAGCAGTAAACTACAACCCAAGTTCACTGGGCCTTTCCGTGTACTGCATCGCAGAGGCAATGCGTACACAATAAAATTGCCACGTAGGATGCGAACGCATCCTATTTCTACGTTGGTCGGCTCCGCCCGTACCATCAGTACGTGATTTCTTCCGAGGACGGATCTGACCACCCTTTTCAAGAATCCCAAAAGATTCTTGTGGTCACGAACCAGAATCTCATGTTGAATATGAAGGTTCTCATTCCGGGTCCGAAGATCCTCGAAACCGCGATTAGCGGAAGACAGCTCATCACGAACAGCGTGATACTTCCGTTCCTACTCCAACATGGAGTACGAACTCTTCGAACGGTCTTCCAACCGTTCGATATGGTGAGTTTGCACCGTCTGCTCAAACGCGCGACGCTTATTGCGCTCGTGGTCAAGTCCCTCCTCCAAATCATAGAGGAAGTGATTGATTTTGTCGATTTTCGACTCTAGATCCGACACATGGGTCGGATTTAATTTTTCCTCCTCCTCCACAACCATTGGTGGATTCCCACGGTGATCAACGTTTCCTTGTGGAACGTATCCATAACCACCGTGATGTGAAGGGGCAGCGAACGAGTTATCTTGTTTGCTGGCGCGGTTTTTCACCTTCACATGACAGCTGAGAGCCACGTTCCATGTAGGTTGTTGTCGTTGAGGGCCTCGTCATTCAGTATGACGAGACCCATCCGATGGATCAGAAGGTACATCGGAAACACACGCCCCTGGCGCCTGCAAATCGATTGCAAAACGTCAACCGCATTGCGCATCTCGGTAGAGATGCGAGCTCTACCCCAGGCGAAAAAAGGGAATAGACATCCCCTTTTACCCTCTTCGAATTGTCTACACAACACGGACAGGGATCACCCCACGTGAGGCATGGAAGCCCAGCCTCACGTGACAAACGATGCAATTTATACGGCTGGGCTTCCATGCCTCACGTGACAAACGATGCAATTTATACTTTGCACCGGTTGGAGCTCGTTTCTCAAATTTAACGCGATTCGCGTTTAGTTTTTGAAGCCAGGCTTCGCGTCCAAAGTCTTTGTCATTATAAATACACTCCAGGCTTGCATCAACGAGCCTTTATCTCGCTTATTGTTGCCACTATACCATCGATGCTTGAAAAAAGCATCGAGATAAAAATCTTCCTCAGCGCGAAAGCTCTTCGCACTGGGATCAAGCCATGTAGCTTTGTCGCAATATATAAGGGATATTGATTGTGAGGAGAAGTCTCTCCAGACAAGCTAATCACTAGCCGTTCTGGCGAAAGGCTCGGTTTTTATTACGGGCAAGTTGAGACGTTTTAGTGTCTACGATCCTCTGAGTGGTACCCACTGAAGCAGGAATACCACAAGAACTTTTGTTAGGATGGCGTAAGCCATCTTCATCGCCACGCACAGAAACATGTGCGGGTGACGGCACGGGAGACGGTGCTGGCGATGAGGAATCATCCTCTTTGTCGGAATCGAACATGCTGTAGCGAATGCTGGCAGCACGTCTATCCGAATAAGCCCTCTCATTCGAAGGCTCCTAGTCAGCCGCCTGACAATGATCAGGCGACTGTTCTGTTCTCCCCGAATCGGCCATTTCATCCGACTCGCATTCGTAGTCGACCTCCAAAGAGGGGTCGCATTCACGTGGTGCATCACCACGTGCACCTGCAACATTTAAAGTCGCGGGAAGAAGACACTACGGTAGACGTAACGTCTGCCGCAAGAGACAATAATTCGTCGCCCGCGGCTGCATGAACTGCAGCCGAAGGCGCCGCACTATTCGCATACCGCATGGACTTGCTAACCATGCGATAGATATAAAAAGATGGTTCTGACCAATCAACATCGTTTTAAAAATTAAGTGGTCACAAAGCGACCACTCCATCCAATGACATTCAGAGTGATTGTCGTTTAAGGGAGGTGATGTAACGGGGTGTATCGTTAGAAGAAATTAACACTTAAAGATTAATTATTAATATATTATCTAAAAGGAAGATAATAATTGGAGAGTATTACTTTACATGATAATATTCTATAATTTTTTTCATTGTTAGATATAGACCACATTATATCTACTTTCTCCGCGGTCCAGTCAGCGCTGGACGCGCACAAAGAGAGAGGCAGATAAGACTTTTATTACATCTTTTGTATTAGTTATAATTAAGTTAGTGTGTAAAGATAGAAACAGAAGAACCTAATTTATATTAAATACATTTTTTTAACTAACCCTCTTTAAAGCAAGCGGTTTGAAGAGAGTCTTCCTCTGCACGTACTAGTGTACGTGAAGTGACGTGAGGCACCACTCGAACTGAGGCAGAGCAAAGTGGACTTATACTAAAGCAGTACAAGTCAGTAGTGCCCCGTTACAGCTCGCTTGGCGACTGAGACTCTTGTCATTGTGCCTTGAGTTCCGTTGAGCTTAGGCTTGCAGATTTTGGACTTTGACAGTATGGAAGCCGTCTTGTTTTTTTCGACTTGGATTTGAGATGTGATCTTCATTATTGGTTGGCCTGGCTTTAAGCCTTGAGCTAAGGACTGGTTGGAGTTCAAGACCTTCGGCACAACACGCAACGTCCCTAACAAAGTTTTGGCGAGTCATGAACCCACCTTTGCTGGGCAAGAAAGCGATATTGGTACGACCTATTGCCGGGAACCGTCAGAGTGCTGGATATTGGAACGGCTGAATTAATTAGCTTGAAGCTGAAAAGGTTTGTCTCGAGCGTGGCTCATTGACTGTATGTGAAGTGGCATGTTTTAAATCCACCGGATGAGGTCGACCGAGATGGTAGTGACACTGTTGGCGATACGCCAAAGCATTTCAGGTTAGGCTTGTTTGATGCTAGTGTAGTAACACGTAAACTTTCACCGAAAGTGTTGCATCTAGGTAGAATTACTCTTCATCGGCTGTCGAATCAGACACCGGCTATCATATAGAGCAAAGTAAGGTCAAATATCTGTTAAACGTGGAAACATAGATGTTTTTGACCATAACGTGGTGTATGGTCTCTGCAACTCTGTATCATATAGAGCAAAGTAAGGTCAAATATCTGTTAAACGTGGAAACATGGATGTTTTTGACCATAACGTGATGTATGGTCTCTGCACTCTGTCTTTGCCGTGCAGAGACGGCAAAGACAGAGTTGGACACCGCAAGACACCAAATTTGTAATATCACACAGTGATACTAGCGAACAGCTGTATGACCTTGTCAATGAAGGGACTAGTAGCGTTGTAATGATATTAGCCTTAATCCTGTCTCATCGTTCGTAATATATGCTCTTTTAATTTAAAGCCACATATAATGTCTGCTAATGAGTTCGGCCAGGCCTTAAAGACCGGCAACTTATCTGATATGTTGGTCAATCGACGAGATTCTCCGGAGATCTTTTCATCGCTTGAGGATGAGGCCGTTCTTGAGAAAAATATTCATTTGGTGCGTGCAGTGATTCGCCGAGCCGTTAAAGTCCTTCGAATTTATTATTTCTTTGGTTCAGGATTATTAAGACGTGGTGTGGAATAATACACTAACCGTTTTACCTCTACTTAAAGGTGTATATCATGTATTTGACCTGGTTTCTGGAGCTAATTACTGCTTTACACGGCAGTGACGTTTCGAAAGGACATACGTTGGATATTGACTAATTTTTCGTGCTGAGCTCGCCGCTGGATAGTGCGCGAGAGTAGGTACTTTAAGTTGAAGCGGCCACTAAACCGACAGAGACACCAATTCATCGGAACGATCATTTTCTACAAAAATACGCGCTCGACTTCGGTGGCTACTATAAACCACTCATGCAAGATAGTAAGATTCAGCTGAAAGAGGCAAGCACCCCAAGTGGTATGGCTAGCTAGCCTTACGGGCTCTCCAAGCCCTGGCTACTCATAATCGTCTGGTGATGCAATGGTCCCGCTCTCGTAGAGGTTATGCCCACACGAATTGTGATAACTTCTTTGTCCATAGACCTACGGAGCAGGGTCGATCAGATGTGGATAACTACCTTGACTATCTTCAAGCAGTATGAGTTTAATGCCAACGCGTTAAATGCTCTTTGGTGTGGATGAGATTCCCTTCTTTGTGTGTACCTCTGGAAAGTAAGGCCGTCAAGTAGATTCTGCTAAGGTAAAGCCATTGTAGATTGGCTGGTTCCTAAGAGCTACAATGACCAACATAAAAGGCTTGGACTTGCCAACTATTTGTATAAGTACAACTAATGCGGATAAGGCTAGGCCTTTATCCAATCACCCTGTGAAGGATGTGGATAGCTGCTGAAGAAGCACCGAGAACGATGCTTTCAAGCGGTAAATGATAGTTCTCATGTATGCCCAGACTTTGGCCTCGCCCGATTTTGATCGGTCTCTCATTGTCTCTGTGACGCATCAGACTTTGCACATTAGTAGTGCACATTTACAATCAAATGTCCGAGGACGCGACAGTGTATTTGTATTCGAGTCTCGGCAGCTCACGCTGTAAAAATGAACTATTCAGGTCATGACTTGCTATAATGTAGCTCGTTTTGTATTAATTAATATGTAAGCGGAATAATACAGAGAAATATAATATTACCTTTTACGATGATATTGTCAATTTTCCATGCGGGTAATATTGCTGCAGTTATGGAACAATTCTATTTATTGGTAGATTAAAATTTATAATTTAATCGCCAATCGCTGCTAGACGCACGAATGGGCGATTAGCGACAAGTCTGTATTAATACTTAATATTAATGTATCAAGTCAAAACAATAGGAAGTGACAGGAAATATAATAACTGTAAATATTAGTATGAGAAGTTCAACAGTAAATATATTTCTCAGTGATTCAATTACACTTCTTACAGCAAACATTCCTGAGTTTAGACCTTCAGTTGCTAAGCTACGCTTAGCAAATAATATGCCTTCCTTTGCACGTCTTGTAGATGAAGTATTCGAAGGCATCATTTTTAATCTATTATAAGCGTAGGTTGATTACAATTGGAGCAGAACAAGCGAAAGGTGCCCCGTTACATATGACTCATGGCATCTCGTCAAATTCAGAATGCATCTTCTTGGTTTAAGCATTCTGTGATCTATATATATTAGCGACCTAAACGCACTGGGACTCAGTCGCCTCACATATCACAGAGGATTATTTCGCGGCTTTCATACCTTGCAGAATATTCTTTCGGAGTGAAGTATTTTCAAGAAATTAAACGCTTCGGATGATGCAGTGTCTACACAGGCCTGATTACGAGCTTGGGTATACTACAACTCTGTCCTCGCCAGTCACTGAGTTAATCCGTGCGGCTTGTGCCAAGGATGAACAGTGTGTAGCGTTGCTACAAGCTCTTGGAAGCATTAAATTCAAAGACCTGGACATCGAATTGTCAGCGCAATTTTAGGTGTGGCGCTACAGCATTACTTCATCAATTTTCTTTTTTTCTGCTTTTGCCCGGCCGCAGTGGATTCTCTGGGCATCGTGATTCCGCACGATAAGAACATTTCGTATCAAGTTCCGTTAGAGGTAAAAAAAACTGCTCCTAACAGCCATCTCGGTCAAAAGAAGACCTAGATCGATGAGCAGAGCTAATGGTGGCCTAAACTCTAGAATTGGGACAGCACCTACGTGTGCGCATGCGACTGCGCCGCTTACCAGCTTGTATGACCAGAAGATTTTGAAGATTGGATTTTGTGTTTGGCCTACCCAAGGTTCCGGATGGAAACGTAGGCATCCTGTTCTTTGCTGAGTGCCTTGAGCAAGATGGCTCACTTTAGCGGCTTTGCCTGACACCAACGATGGAGAATGCACACATAAGCTGTTGATAGATCGCGTGTTGTGTCAACACAGTTGCTTGCAATTGACTTTGATATAGACCCCCTAAACATTTCGGAAGTCCACCTTCAGGAGGCTAGTCATTTGATACGATAGTTCACAACTAATTATCTGCACGCCGACGGTCACTCCGAGCGCATACATTTTTGTCGTTCAAGATATTTTGCGCAGCGAGTGCGCTGGAACGCGGAAACATTAAAACACTTATCTCTTCGTAGTTAAGTTTGAGTTTAACAACGCTTTTCACGCCTCTACTTCGCTGTACGTGAACGACCTCACACACTATCGCGTATCTTCATGCTACCAGGTCTCGGTGGGGGCGGCGATGCCGATTGGCTTGCTGACCTCAGCCATGTCACTGTTCAAGACAAGTTAACGAGTTTCTCGCGACACTTTCAAATGTTACGACATGTGATTGACGCAATGACTGATCGCCAAAAAAAAACAAGCTGTTGCCAAAGACAATAACTGTATCTTGTGTCTGCGGCGGGTTACCGAGTAGTACCTATTTCTACCTAAGAATGTATGCCGTCCGGGCTTTAGACCAAATTGCATTCACGCTTATTAGACTGACAACGGTCGTGGCCAAAAACAGCCTAGCTTATACATTATACCTTCCGCGAAAGCTGCACACATATCAAGTGTTTTATGCTGGCTTGCTTAAGCCATTTTGGTGTTCTTTCCAGGTGAGTTTAAAGTCTTTTGTGGCGAGAAAGATGGCAATTTCGTATATTGCTGCATCCTCATCAGGTTGTCCAGCTGACCTACTAAGCGAGGCTGATGATGTTCTGTCATCAGAAGACGAATTTAAATATTATCAAGGATTTTCGGAGCTTAGCTAGAGTGTCGCGGAAAATCTCGTGCTTCAAAGCATAAAGAGCTTTTGCCGATTTTTTAGCCCCCCCTGCATTGCTCGATGAGAAAGAAAACCTTTGAAGAAAACTTCCGAAGCGACGTCGTCACGATAGCGAATGCCACATTCCGATTTAGCGAGTACTCCCCGTTTGAGAACTCTTAGCAGCACGAGTTGCCCTTCAGCAAGATTGCCATAACGCCGTTGACGGTTCCGATCGCCGCGTTCAGGGTCAACTTGCGTCGTCCATGGTTATGACATGGCTTGGATCCGTATTCAAGTGCAAATCAAACAATAATGTGCTGATCAGCAAGAGCGTTAAATTGTATTCGATACACTGATTTTGACTGGCCTTTGGCCTTTAACTTTGCAAGATTATAGCGGAGTTACGTTCCCGCCGAGAGTCCGCCACGTCGGCGCTGACTTGTAGAGCCCATTTACTGCTAAATTGTTGTGTTCGATGAGCCCATCAGCTGAACGCACAATCCTCTTCTTGTGCGATTTGTCGGAAACAAGAGGATTGGTATAGTCCTCATCGCGGACGCGGGTCAACACTCGTCTACATTTCCTTGATGAGGAAAAGTTTGTCTGACGGTAGTGTTCTCAGCACTCTGCGTCCCTATGACGTACAGATGTCAGCACATCGTTACAAATGAGCCACGTATACGCGTTCTCGTACTTAGCAAATTTTCACCTTGACGCTATTTGTCGTCCGGCAGACTTGGTGCTTGTAAAATCAAATCATAAAAATTAAAGAATCTGTAGAAATTGATGATTAGACCTTACAAGTTCCGTGTCGTCAGACGACATGCGATACATTTTTACATGGCTTTCCACCAATTCCCAATTTTATTAAGGAATCACTTTCCGATTGGATAGATTTTTTTAAACGATAAAGTTGCTGCATAAATTTTGTAACGGGGTGTCCCGTTACAAAATATTATTACCTATAAGAAGAATTATGAAGAGGAGTAACATTATTGTCTTTATTATTTTTTCTTTACATTTTCAATTTACCATACACAGTATACTGTAACGACAATTTAAACAGTTTGGCTCATTGGTTGATTTTTGTATCTACAGAAAGACAAAACACGTATAATGAAGCTCTTATGTGTTTCTAAATTCTACTGACGTCAACCCTACTATGACGCTAAGTACACTTGGTGTACTTAGGGGGCGGTCAATTACTAAATCATAGTAATTTGACCCAACATGTCCCTTTAAGAAAGACAAAACACGTATAATGAAGCTCTTATGTGTTTCTAAATTCTACTGACGTCAACCCTACTATGACGCTAAGTACACTTGGTGTACTTTGGGGGCGGTCAATTACTAAATCATAGTAATTTGACCCAACATGTCCCTTTGACTGTCATCTCCGGTGCACTTTTGCCTAAATTTGGCTTAAGTCTTAATTCTTCCAAATCCCCAAACCACCGACACGCCCAGAATTAAACCCCGCCAGTCGCTGCTAGACGCGCGAATGGGCGGTGATCAATGAGCCATAATGCATACTTAAGTGAGCATATTAATTCAGTCAGGAAGATACGATACGTAGGAACTAAATTATATTAATACGGTTTCACTTTTTATCGATACTTAGTCTACCTTACCATTGGCCTTGAGTAGCTACGGATTCTTAGCAACTTAAAGCCCCCCCCCTGCACTCATGTACGTGAAGAATTCGGCGGCACCTTGACATTCCATGTTATCAGCTTAGGTTAGCAAGTACTAGCGAAAAGTGCTCCTTCACAGATTTAGCAAGTACTAGCGAAAGTGCTCCTTCACAGATTGTGTGCAAAACTTAACATTTTTACGGTTGCTCAACTGCAAGGCCTAACGATATACAAGCGTTGCTCATTTCATTAATTTGAGCTTAATATGTTACTACCTAGACCCTAAGACTTATAGGATCCAAGAGCCAATTAGTTCAACATTTATTTTTGGCAAAAAAATTATCAACTTCACCAATTTCTGGCGCTATCCAGCTATACCAGAAAAAAAAACAAAGCAGTAACAGCTTGGAGATTCGTGCAAGATCGTAAAGCTTTAGTCCTGGCTCAAGGATCTTAACGATTCGTGGAATCACAAGGCATTATTGCCCAAGACTATGTGCCTCTAATAGCATGAAGTATAATTGATAACAACATAAAAGATATTCTGATTGGTGTGCACCACACAACATGTAAGGTTATCAACAAACGTGCAACCCCTTTACAACCTCCGCCACCTTGCCACGATCATGCAGTCGCATCAAGTATTGACTTTGCGTCATATTCTGTGTAATAAGACACCTCTCTCGCTGAAAGCTACGCGTGTCGCGAGCTTCTCACGTGTCTTAGTCTCAGCTCCATTGGACAGATTGCCAACGAGTGGCATGTAATATCAAGGATACGTTCATTCACATTAGGTGGTTTGAAGACGTACTCTCTGTGAGATCTTGCGGCCGCAATGGCCATTGAGCTATGAGGAGATTATTTGACGTTATAATTTCGGCTCTTCGTACTCATCAAGCGAATTTGTTATGATCTGGTGCCCTGGGCTAGGTGTCATGCTTAAATATGTTACTGTATTGGCAGCACCAGGTTCTGGAGTCGTATTTGGAAGTTGTCTTTAAACTCAGACGTGAGAAGGTTCGATCCTCATCCGTTCCCTCAAAGGGTCGCTGTTCGATGCCCAAGCGACCAAGAGTATTCGGAGTAAATCAAGAGGCTTCGGGTGCTTGGTCGTCAGCACTTAAATCTTATCGTTGTTTCCAGAGTCATTAGATGGTGAAAAATATCAATACAAAGACACATTGGAGCTTCATCGACCAGGTTCGTCTTAACTACCGCAACTTTTGGTGCAGAGTTCGTAGCTTACTCGATCAGATCCATACAAGAAGACTGTGAGATTTGTTACATAATAGTGAGCTGATAAGTACAACCTCAACAATGCTTATATTGTGAATTCTGTCATGTCCCTCTTATCGTATAAAATATTGTGAATTCAATTTCGATGCAAAAATAAAGTTCATTTTCTTCTAGTGTCGCAAAGTCGTGTCAGGAGACTTGATAATCGGATCGAGCAATAAGCATAGTTTAGAAAGAGTAGTCCACCAGATATGTCAATCCTCTCATACATGAAGATTACGTCTCCGAGCAGGGATGAGGAGTACCGAGCAGCTACGATTGTAAATATAGGATTGGCTACGTAGGACAGGTTGAGCCTGGGCTCAGAAACTCTAAAACTCACTCTATCTCTTTCGTTGTAATTCCTATTGCTACAGGAGGCATTATTGATTTCCAACAAGCAGCATATTGTAACTGGGCGCCTTCCACTAGTACTGATCAGTACTAGTTAGCCTTTCATTGATTACAGTGTAGGTGAGGTGCTTCGAAACTTCACGTACACGTAGGTACAGAGGAAGATTTCAAAAGCTGAGGGTATTTAACTTTTAGGTCTAAACTAAGGCTTTAGTAAAAGAAATATTTAAAATGTATTAATATTGTTAGTATCCTACGCAACGATCTTCTATAACTAGTGAACTTATAATATTAATAACTAACTAAGTATGGTGCCTCCTTGCGCACAGCACAATTGTGTCTCATAACGATTGGCGGGGATGATCTAGACCCAAATCAACCAATTAATAGAGCTAATGTCTTGTTGCATCAAAATTTCCGAATTTGGTAATACTGGAGCTACTGAAGTCAAAATTAATAAAGATAAAGCTTTGGAATATCTTTAATTGTTTTGTCTCGTAGAAAATAATACTTATGTACCAAAACACCCCCGTTACATCACCGCCTACTTAGGGACTGATGTCGGGTGACATGAAATAATATTATGTCTTTCCCTGTAATTTTGCATTATTGAATTAATCAGAATACCGATTCTTTGCATTATTGATTTTGGTTAAAATCAACATGGCGACAAATAAGTCTGTGCGCGTTGCCCGTGAGGCCGCAAAGTTGGCAGCTGCACGGATCAGTGCAGCTGTTGGTAATGAAAATGTTTCAGTATACGCAAATGGTCTACTGTGGGGAATACATCATCTCCTACTCCAAATGGGTGACTGCAATATGTCATCTGATGATGACATTGCAGGTGACGGGAAAAAGTCACCTGCTACACCAACTGTAGGCGACTGGTCTATTTCACCGACATTGCCCGACTCAGTGGCAACTGTAAAGGCCGCCAGAAACCCGGGGCTGAGACCGTTAAACCTTTGGGTTCTTACGTGACAACTAGAGAGGTGATGACGAAGTTGTTCGACTCGTCGGACCTCTTTGATGGGGTGTCATCTGATGACGTTTCCGTTGGCGATGATCACTCTCGTTAGTATGAGTCATTAGGAACTAAGTGGCTGTGAAGGGAAGAGTGCTGCTGGTGGTGCTATTTTTTGTTGCATCACCAGGAAAGTAGTATTTCTAGGAATCGCTCCAGGGCTAACTTAACGTTAACGTTAACATGAGCCAGGAGGAGAGGGACCGCAATACGTTGCGATTTGCTCCTGAAAAGAGGCCTTGGTAGCCCTATAGGGATAACCTGAATCATTGGTTCGGTATGACCAACGATCGAAAT
The DNA here is from genome assembly GCF_004359215.1 of Bremia lactucae. Classification (NCBI taxonomy): domain Eukaryota; phylum Oomycota; class Peronosporomycetes; order Peronosporales; family Peronosporaceae; genus Bremia; species Bremia lactucae. The sequence continues at coordinate 4,671,014 of NC_090612.1, forward strand.
CGTGTTCCGTTATTCAGATCATCCAGGCTTCACAAACCTGGTGATGATGAGACGGAATTCTTCATCGATGCTTTTTCCGGCATCGTGGTACTCTTATAAGTGAGCAAAGGATGTCAAACCTTGTTCCAAGCTTGGATAGCCTTTGTACAGAATGTACATAACATAGGCCGTGAGGTGTGGCTTCACAAGCTACCTGCTTTCCGTGATCGGTTCGAGAAATGGACCGTGGTAAGTGCTCGCTATAAGTTGCAATGATTGTCTAGAGAGGCAGAAGCTCGTGGAGGGCCAATGCTGTTTTAAGGGTGCAAGTCATGCTCCTAAGGAAGCATATTACCTTAAAGATCCTCATTGGAGGACGCTCATCTCTTACGAGTTGCGTCAAGGGATTGAAAACCTCCAATCCTTTTAAGAGTGCGGGAGCGCTCGTTTTCCGATGGGCCTTCTGTCGAGGAGGATGGGTCTCGTGGTACTACAAGACGAGATCCGAAATATCCAAAATTAGTTGGGAACGAGGCTCTCAACTATCATGCGAGGTTGGGTACCCTCGCCAACAAACGAGATAAATCGTTCGAACACCCTTTGCCTCACGGTAGTTCAAGAAACTTTCAATAAGAAGGCGCTTCTCACCACCTAAATCCCTAAATGGATATGGAGGGGGAGAAAAGCTCGGGCTCGCCTCGTTTGACGAACCCGAATCAACTTAGTGATTTGGACACACCCTTTCTATTTGAGGGGTGGACATTGATCTCTAATGCTTCCCGTGAGTAGTTGAGAGATTGTGCGCAGGTTGCGACTGATTAACTGGTGAACAAAAGGCCCATGAGTCCCTTCCAAAACAAGCCGGTGACAGTTCGTCAAAAATCTCATTCTTGGAAAAAAGAGTGGATCGTCTGGTTTAAAGAATATCAAACTCTACTCCGAGACAATAAGATTTTGGCTTGGAACGATCATGCTTTGGCGGATGCCCTAGATCGTTCCGGTGCAGCCCGGAATAGGAAGCAGCCTCGTACTGATTACACGGGCGGAGACGCTTAACATAAACATAGGATGCGTACGCATACTTCGAGGCAGCTCGATCTTGTACGCATTGCCTTGGCGATGTCGTGCTTGAAACGGGCCGATATATTGGGCAGTATTTTTTTACTACCCATTGTCACTACATGTTTGATAAGTTTATTGTAGACGGTAGAACTAGGTCATTAACATCAAATGCAAGTATGATTACTCTTCCATTTTTTTCAGAGTTCCGTTTCTGTCGGTCCACAGCATCAGCGGTGGAATCCTGTACGAAAAGGACCACTGCTTCTCAAGCCAATGGGAAACGGTTTCATTTTTGTTTCCAGTGCGACCGGCTCGCACTGCGGAAGTATCCATCTCTCCAATATTGAGTGTATTATTATTCTCATTAATAATATTGTTATCGATGCTAAAATTTTCAGCAGCGTTGTCAAAGTCAGTAATAGCGTTATTGTTATCACTGAGTTTTTCCACTTTCAATTAATAAATCAGCATGGGTATCCTTCGCATTGACCTTAGTGCTAATGCGTGATGAGCAAAACTAGAAGGTTCTTTGCTCGAGCGAGTCCCCCCCCCTTGAATAAGCGTCACTCTCAAGCAAGGTGGGTATACGTGGGTGGCGTAAACCATTCACGAGAAACGGTGTATGCTTCGTAGAAGCATGCACTGAATCGTGGCAAAACTCGCTCAAACTCTTAAAAGTGTAGACGGAATCGTGAAGTATTTCTTCGAGGATACGGTTTGCACGCTCCGTCTGATCACCTGTTTAGGATGATCGGATTTGACATTTTTAATTGTGTTCCGAGTGATTTGATCCAGATTGCCAAAATTCCCTCGTGAATCTCGGGTCTCAATCTGAGACCAGTTCGCGGGGTAACTTAGGGGAGTCGAAATATCTTGTAAATGAAAACACGAGCACAGCTTTCGGCTATGATCGACACCGGGACTGCAGCAAGATGCACCATTTTGCCGAAACGATCAACAAAAACAAGAATACCATTATTCTTATGTTTGTCGTCAGGAAAACTCGAAGATGAAGTCCATGGATACAGACTGGAACAGGCAGAGGTTGTGATGGAGCACGGGATGATGCACTGTGCTTCATCCGTTGACAGACTTCGCAAGCACAAATGTACTTGCGAACGAAATCATACTGGCGTGGTCAGTAGAAGACGCGACTTATCGTGAGATAGGTCTTCTCACGTCCACGATGACTACTATTGGTGCAGCGTGGCACTCATAAAATGATGCGTAAGAACCCAATTCATTATAGATGGGGATAACGACACGAGCTGTGTCGCCAACAATGGCTGTGTAATATAAAAACCCATTGCCTGTTGTGTATCGATCTGCTGAGGATGTATACAATTTTGACAATTCTTATAAGGATTGTTGAATGGATTTCTGAGGTAATTCATCAACACTTTGAGAGCCCTATCTTCTTGATAAGCTCTTCTAACGTCGTCGAGTAATGTTGACGACGGAACACATATTGTTGCAATAGTGATTTTATGCTCTGTTGAATTGCACAGCCGGGTCAAAATCGGCCGGCGCGAAAGTGCATCAGCGCCGACGTAAAGTGGTCCTGGTTTCTACTCCACGAAGAAGTAATACTCCGTGAAGAAAGACAAATATCTAATTTTTTGCGAGAGTTGTGGACAGTTAACGGCCGTGCGTAACGACGCATGGACAGTATATACAATAAACGATCTATTTCCTAAGCGATATCTGAAAGTCTCTTTACATCGATTGGCACACGCTAATCGGTGATCACCTTTATCTTTTCTGGATCCGTGGGTACACCGTGCTTTTCCACGATGCACCCAAGAAGTGGTATTTTCCCCTTGCAGCGAACATACACTTGTTAAGATTTGCATAAAATTTGAGCTTACGCATAAGTGTAAGAACCTTTCGGACGTGGGTACGATGTAGTTCAACATCCGATTTCATGTTCATGGCTCTGCTATGAACGAAGACGTCATCAAATTAGCTCGGTGCAAAATCTTGCACCGATCTCAGCAGACTGGTTACACATCTGTTAAATGTTGCAGGGAGATTGCTAAGAACCTGTGGCATGACTAGCCACTCCCATAGCATACCGCTTGGGGTGCTTACTGCTATGAACAGGATATCTTATTGACGCATAAGGGTCTGATAGAATACATTCATCAGATCCATTAACGAAAAGATAATATTCTTTGACGTATCATCAATGATTACGTTTTTTCGTGGTATCGGCGTTTGAGCCGGTACGTTGCTGCGGTCAATTCAGTGAGCCCAGGCACAATCCGCCACCCTCGTGTTGCTTTACGCAAGCAGAAGTTCGGAGAGCTATGTGGGAAGGTTGACCTTACATGACCCGCTGCTAAGCGATCGGCAAAGAGCTTATGGATCGCTATTACTTGTTCGCGAGGCAATGGCCATTGCTTCATCACACAGTATATCGAACCTGGGTCAATATTGACTTCGTGTCCAGTGCTTTTGCCCCTCGGCAACTCATACGCTACTAATTCAGGGAAGACATCCTTAAATATTATAAAGGATTTGTATAGATGGTTTGTGTTCAAAGCCTCCGAGGGCTTCGACATAAAACGATAAATTCTACTCTTCATCGAGAACACTTTTGTTCGATGGGCTGCTGAAAATCCGTTCGCTCCCAAGAAGTACTGTTCCCGACCGAATATCGGCCACGTAGTTGTCATCTGTTACAAGAAGCAGATCTGCTTGACCTTTCCACTACGCAGATCACACACAAACGGTATGGGCTCAACCGTTGGCAATTGATATATCTCCGAAGTCAACTTCGTAAGTGCTATAGAACAAGTGTATTAGCGCCTACACTGGATTCATTGTTTAATTAGAAATTTATTGTCTCAGTTTTCTCTTTAGAACTTATTTCCAGAGGTACCTGGGAGTCTTTGAGCACAAGTTTCCGGGGACTTATTCCAACATAATCTACTTGGGGAGTATTCTCCCTAACTGCCTCTAGCTGTGGTTGTGCTACCAGATCGAGATCATCTACAATCGACTCTCCGGTCGATCTAGGGTTTTCGCTGTCTCTTAAAGACGCGCGTATTAAACATTCTTGGATGTTGCTTTCCAAGCAAGCATCCTTGTTTCGTACCACTTAACTTATACGAGTGGTCGACTTCGACGCTGCCTGTACTTATACACAGCCGTCGTAACTATGTCGACGTCACTACGGTGGACCTATGACGCTGCTGGTGCTTGTGCACAGCCGTCGGGACCAAACTCCACAGTGTGTTGGGTATTCACACTGAGGTCTTGTGCGGTCATGCTTACGACTGACCCACAAGTGAGGCTATCGCACTCACTCGTAGGACATCCGCACGCTTGTGAACGCTCCAAGACGTTAATCAGTTGGCCATCTGATAAACAAGAGACAGGAATCGTCACGACTTGATGCTGCAATTTATACATTGCAAGAAGTTGCTGAGCCATGGTAATCTTCGGATGACATCAAAGTTATCTAAATCTAGGACGATAAAATCATCATCGTACTATCTACCCTTTAACGTGTATTGAAAATCAACTTCACGTTTATTTACTGTCACAGACACTCATAGGCGCAGTGGCCAGTCCTTTGACAACGTTTTCTTTTTTGTAATCGTTTGTAACTTGAAGAGCGAGGTCTCGCTCTCTACATACAAGAGATCCGTGGGTTCTGGACCCCCTTATTCTAGTCGTCTCGGCGGACGATAAGCATCAGCGCAGACAAAAGACTGTTTATGACTGAAGTCCTCCTCTTTCGCTATAGAAACTGCATAGTCGAGCAACCCTAATTTTAGCCAGAACAGGTGGGTCTTTAACTGCAGATACAACTGACCAGGTATCGTGTATGTTGGGCATAAGCGTAAATGTCACCCTTGCCCTACTTCAAATCCAGGAGCTCGACTCGAACCCTAAATTCGGCACGTGGCGGCTCAAATGTTTGTCTGAGCCGGATTTTAAAGACCTCATATGACCCAAAGACTAATGGGTCGTGGAGCTTGAGCCCCAAGGCCCCAAAATTTGGCACGTCCGGCAAAGTTGAACATGCCAAAAAATCACTTTTATCGCATCTGTTAAAACACGCTGTCTTCTGAGCTTGAAAATGGGCTTACGGTCGAGATTGCAAACCGGGAAGTGAGTTGTATTATGAGTTTCTCTCGATTCTACCGTTATCTCTTTCCTATCATTCGATACGCCCCCTTTCTCACATATGTGGACGACCGTAATATGGTGGACGTCACATGTCTGGCAGGACATTGCTGGTGAACCCCAAACACCAGTTCCCAAAGGCTTGAATTTTATTGTTGCCGTGTATCGAACCGGTGACCTGTGGAATGGCACTGCCATGACTTTTAGACTGAGCTACCGCGCATGATTTTTTCACACACTATTATCCTATAAATTTTAACAAATGATCGTTTTACTTTCATGTATATATATATATCCCTAAACATGCATACGAATAAAGCGCGAAACTTTCGGTGTACACATCAATCTAACAGCATCATTACTGATACGGCGAGCTTCTATGGCGTCGTCGAATTCGACGAACCATCAAATAATCGCTTTCGACAACCTTAAACTTAGAGATTGCTATCTTGAAGCTTTCGGGTCGACGCGGAAACGTCGGCTCATTAGCAGCATTTACTTGCTGCTGTCTCAACATTTCCAATTTTTGAGCACCCTGATCTCTCAACACCTCCGCGTGCTGATAAGCAGGTGAAGCAAGGCTATCTTTTCCTAAGTTCCGTCGAGTTTATGTTGTACTAACTCGGCTATGGCCGCATGTAGTTCATCTCTGTTCAGAGTGAACAGCATGGCGCAAACGGCTGGCCCGCCTTCGACCGAACTCATGCGTTCGATCGCTCTCCATTCAAGGTCCTTAACTGAGTAAACCCTTACGCGTGGTGTGGTAGACTTCTTGAGGAGCTAAAGCTCCCTCCTTCATCATCCAACATGTTCATGCTTAATGGAACGTGCGTAGGTCGTTGAATGGACTACGAAGTGCCACCAGGTGTAACGGGGCACCTTTCACTAGTACTGGTCAGTACTGGATAACCTTACACTGATTACAGTGCCTCGAAACTTCACGTACACAAAATTAAAGAGGACGTTTTCTATGAAGCTAAGGGTTTTTAGGTTAAACTTCTAGACTAAGGCTTTAGAATAGAGATAAAGGAAAAGCGAATTGTTATATTTAGTTTTCTACGTAACGATTTTCTATCTACCACTGAACTTATAATATTAATAATTAACTAAGTATGGCGCCTCCTTGCGCACCGCACAATCGTGTCTTAAAACGATTAGCGGGGTTAATTTAGACTCAAATCACCCAACAATAGAGCTAATGTCTTATTGCATCAATATTATCAAATTTGGTAATATTGGAACTATTTGAGTCAGAATTAATAAAGATAATATTTTTGTACTGCTTTATTTATTTCCTCTCAGAGGAAATAATATTTATTATTCCTCATATAGGAGATAATACTTACGTAACATATTGTATGCGTCAGCTGCTAAGTGTTCACGTCTATAGGATGTTGCGATAGCAAGAATTTGAACGAAATGCTGCTTAAATAATAAATCCTCACATCTGATCGAGTGCATCTCTATCTACCACATCGTCCTTCTTTCGCGCAAGCACAAACAAACACATCGAGAGCATACGTAGTCAAGCCTATCTGTTACACTGTATTTGTTTGTCTTAGGCAAACCTAGGGGCTAACCATTGATCGCGCGAGATCGTACTTTCTCTATGCAATCCCATTGTTGCCGTGTCTTCACTGCACTTAAGAAAATCATTGTCCTTCAAGAGAAAATCCGATGGCATCCAGGGCGAGTAGAAAAGGAGCAAAAGTGTT
>NC_090612.1:4695797-4719474 GCF_004359215.1 Bremia lactucae
ATCAGCTGAGCTGAGAACGGTGATTGATGGACAAGAGGTCATGGTCGACCTCTCTGAAGTTCATTATGCAGAAAACCTAGCTGCCAACATCATCAGCTATGGTGTATTTAAAGAGCGCGGAGTTTATCTAGAGAGACATGGCAACCATAGCTACGTGGTGCGTCAAGCGGACAAGATGAAAATCTTTGAGGTCTTCCGCCGCATTAACGTTCTAACACTTGACGTAAAGTGCGAAAATTAACAAAAGATGAACAAGCTCGAGGAATCAGTTCGGCCGTGCACCAAGTTTACAACAAGGTTGACGAAGCCGTAACAGAGACAACACTTTTGGAACTCCACCAGCGACTCGGCCATTTGGCTTACGACACTGTTGTACGCATGGCCGACTCGGCAGGATCGGGAATTCGACTTACGGATCTATCTCGGCCTAACTGCCTTACTTGCGCACAGGGCAAGCAGAGTAAGAACAACCAGTCCAAGAAGGATGCGGGCAGAAACGCACCGATCGACAAACTTGGCGGGGTTATCGGTAGTGATATCAAGGGACCGATGACACCGAAAGACAGACGTGGTAATAGATACCTATTCAATTTCGTTGACTACTCGACCAACTACGTACGTGTTTTTGTCGCGAAGAACAAGGTTGAGGCGACCAAGAACTTTGAAAATTTTCTACTCTACTTTGAGAAGAGATTTAATTGTCGCGTCCATGTGTTGCGGACCGATGGCGGTAAGGAGTACACCAACGTGGACGCGTTTTGCAATTCAGTTGGTGTGAGACGCCAAGTTAGCGAAGCTGAGAATCAGGATTTAAATGGAAAAGCTGAAAGAATGCATAGGACGAGTCTAAACATGGCGAGGTGCATGCTGTTTGCGAGTGGTCTACCGCTGTACTTTTGGGGCGATGCCGTTGAGTACGCGGCGTATGTTGTAAATCGAAGCTCGTGCAGCACCAACACAAACCGTATGTCGCCGATCGAGATGCTGACAGGAACTGTCCCCAGCTTATCGAATACGGTGACTTTCGGCAGTACTTGCTCGGTATTCAGAATTTCAGGCAAAAAGACGTGGAAGCCAAGATCACAGGTCGGAATGATACTCGGCAAAAATGATGAAACCAAGGGTTTCAAAGTTTACCTGCCAAAGGAGAGAATTGTCATCACAACTCAGAACGTTCGAAACGTTGAGATGCTTAATAGTGATCAGAATGCGCAATTACAGGCACAGCTGGAGCGTGAAGACCCTAATCTGCGACGCTCTGTACTAGAGCAGGACGAGGTCGCTAAGCGGAAGGAGCCGAGACAGATCTCCCGCGACAAAAGAAGATCACCGCAAAGTCTAAGAAGAGCACAGCTAAGGCGAAAAGGAGCGTAAAAGTGGATGACGACTCAGCTAAGTCGATTGATTCTGACAGCGATGTCGAACTACTGCCCACCGAGGACGAGAAGGTTCCTCACATACGAACGCGCAACATGGGATTCAAGTACGTTCCCGTAAACCGGGTGAGTGCAGTATTGCTCTAGGACCCAAAGCGTTATCGCGATGCGATGAAACACTCGCGGATGAAGCAGTGGGAAGAGGCAATGCAAACGGAGATAGATGCATTGGAGCACAACGACACTTAGGAGGTGGTACAGAAGCCACGTGAGGCCAAGTTACTTCATATTAAGTGGCTGTATAAGCTTAAGATGCACGCCAACGGTACTGTCGAGCGGTACAAAGCGAGGCTAGTGGCACGTGGCGATGAACAAGTGTATGGTGTTGATTATATATACACATTCTCGGCAGTGATGGAAATGATATCTGGCAAGGTCATTCTCGCGGTGTCAAGAATCTGGGGTGTGCCTGCGCGTCACGGCGATGTGCCAAATTTGTACGTTAAAGCCGACAAGGAAGAAGATTCGAAGATATTACTTCACCTTCCGCAGGGAATGGACATTGACGCCGAATTAATGAAAAAGCTCGGCGTGACGGATAAGAGACAGCTCGCTCTGAGACTCAAAAAAGGCTTGTATGGCCTGAAGCAATCAGGCAGGCTGTGGAATCTGATGCTCCACGACATATTGAAGTCACTCGGTTTCAGCCAGAGCTACACGGACAGCTGCTTATACATTAAAGAGGATGTCAAGGGCAGGACACTCGTGGGTATATACGTGGATGATGTACTAGCTACGGGTACCAGAGTACAGATGGTCGACGAGTTTTTTTGATGACATGAAGGTTGTTGAGCTAAAGGATCTCGGCGTTGTTACCAAGTCTTGGTATCGTATTTGACGATGACGTCAAAACCGGCTGGGTATAAGACCAGGAATGTGTCATCGAAGAAATGCTCGAGAGGTTCGGGTTTTCCAATTCGGCATCAGTGAGAGTGCCGATCGGTGGAGAAGACGGAGATACAGGCAGCGCACTGCTACCGTCGGAAGGCAGCAACACACCACAGAGACCGACTGTGCAGATGTTCAGTCGATGGTGGACAGTCTCCTATGGATAGCCCGGTGCACGCGCCCCGATATAGCGTTTGCAGTACACCGAGCGACCCGATGCTCCGATGCACCGAGCGAAGGTGATTGGAGCTCGATTAAAAAGATAGCCAAATACCTGAAGGGTACTAAGCATTTCAAGTTTATGATGCGCGATGACCCATCTGCGATGAAAGGAGAAGACGTGCCAGTCGAAGGTTTCAGCGACGCTGATTACGCAGCCGACAAGACTACCCGCGAATCGGTGAGCGGTGGCGTGTTGATGGTGAGTGGCATGATTGTGGGCTGGCTATGCAAGAAACAGAATTGCGTGGCTCTATCTACAATGGAGGCTGATTTCGTGGCGGCTTCTCAAACTGCCGCTGAGATGGTGGGCATCATGGAGCTACTTAAAGAGATCGGCGTGCTGATTTAAACGGAGTCAATAATTCACGTCGACAATCAAGCAGCGATCGCTCAGATCAATAGTGAAGACACGTCCGGTCGAGCCAAGCATATTGACGTAAGGTTCAAGTTTGTTAAGGATCTCGAAAAGAAAAAGGTAATCAAGGTACAGTACTGCGAGTCCAAGAGTATGCGTGCGGACATCCTGACCAATGTCCTCCCAGCGCCGAGACTCAGCGAACTACGCGGACTTGTGATGCTCAGTGGGTAAGGACATCCACCCGGGAAGGAGATATAAATCAGGACGACCACTGAGATGAAAGGGCGCGACTGTTGACATGACAGGATGCGACTGATGCGTGAAAGACGCAACCATTAGGAGTGGTTCGAAGAAACCGACGCAGAGGAGATTGAAGGTAACGGACGGCTATAGCTAGGATCACACTCTAAAATACATTTGGTTCTCAACTTTCTATCTAACTCTCAGCCCGTGTTGAACAACATCGTACGCTTCGCTTCGCCACGCTTCGCCTGAACTTTCAACAATTCTGATGGCAAAGTACCAGACGCATCGCGCAGACTACCTCGTGCATGCTGAAGAATAGGCGCACTTTGCGCAGTTGATTGAGATGGAATCTCTATCAGGACGTGCTTTTGGAAGAGAAGTGGTCGCTCATGTGGAAGAGTCGACGTTGCGAAAAAGACACGTACCTGCTATGGGTGAAGATAGACAGGGCACGTCAAGGTTGATTGTAGAAACAAGAAAACTGGCAACCCAAATGAAGGTCTTCGAGGCAACGGCGGTGGAATCTTGTGCTCGCCAATTGGCGAAGGCACCAGTGCTAAAAATACTCGCGTCATGTTCAGTTGGCTAAGACACTGACGATTGGGAGCGTCACCGATCATGGTGGTGACGAATAAATTCTGGACTGTGGATTCAGTCGACGCCTTGTCAACAATTTGTCTTTATTATCTGGCGGATGGAGGCTCAGTCAAGCTGTCGCGTGTCGGTAGTGTGGTACTTACTGAGTTAGCTGAAGGGCGACAAAGGGACATCACGTTGACTGACGTCTATCTCGCGCCAGAGCTCTATCGCAATATAATTCTTACGGCAAGCTCGAGCGCAAGGGTACTTACTTAATAGCGTAGGATGTCACAAAGCGGGCACTATCAGAGCGCAGAGATGGTGAAGCCATATTTGACACATCGGTGTAATATAATGAACTTTACGTGGAGACAGTGGATCTAATACGTAGTCCTAGTTATCTTAGTGACGTTTGAGAGGCGGATACTAACATATGAGATTTCGGACGAGTCGACCAAGGACATACAGAGTGGATTACTGTACCGATTTCACCAGCGACTAGATCATTGGGCTTACTACGCGGTTGAGCAGATGGGAAGAGAATTAGCGTCTGGCATCAAACTTACGGATCATTAAGACCTACGCGTGTGTCACGCGCTGAAGGGAAGCAAACCAAGAATGCACAGTCTCACAAGGACACAGGTGCTTACTCGCCGATCGACTGGATTGGCGGTGTCATATGCTTAAACCTATTAAAATTATTTCTTGGATCACAAGTCAAATTGCTGTCGCGTGCTCTCGGCAAGACCAAGGGTCAACCGGCGAAAAGTTCGAGCATTTTATTTTATTTTTTAGCGTCAGTTCGACTATCGCGTACATGTGCTAAATACGGATGGCGGAGGCGAGTATAAGAACGTGGACCTGTTTTGCAAGTCTAAAGGTGTTTCAAGACAAGAAAGTGAAGCGAGAATTCAAGTATTGAATAGAATAGATGAGCGAATGCAACGGACGGACTTAACATGGCTCGCTCGATAGTACTTGCCAGTCGACTCCCTTTGTCGTTTTGGGGTGATGCGGCTGGGCATGCTTCATACATTCTCAATCGCAGCCCAACAAGCGCTAACGAAAGCATGCATCGCCGATGGAGGTCCTTACAAAGCTTGCCCTGATTTGCGTGTAATTGTGGCTTTTGGATCTGTATGCTCTGTAGACCGCGATCCGCGATAGAATTCGCTCGCTAAAAGGTGTTATCATGTGACGCAGCGACGAAATCAAGGGCTACAGGGCATTTCTGCAAAAAGAAGAACAAGGTTGTGGTCACGCAGCACGTGAAGGATATCGAAACCCTGAGCGATACGCAAAACAGTTAGCTACCGAGAGCTCTTGAGTTCTTGGGCCAATCAGATGTTACGATTTCGACAGGTTAAGGTGACGAGGTATTGGGCTCGGCTAGGAAAGGTCGAAGCGGAAAGAAGAAGTCTAAGTCATGGGCACGCGCTGCGCACAGGACTCGAGGTGCAACCCAACGGAAGCAGTCTTTCGGTGCTCAGGAGGAGCAAGGCCATTAGTAAGCGTTTCACGTACACGAGCGCGATCCCAAGAGCTATGGTCAAGCGATGCGCAGAAGCAAGCGCGAAGGATGGGAGATAGCCATGCGTGAGGAGATAGAAGCGCTGTAAGAAAACAAGGTTTGGCGTTTGATCAAACGAGGTACCAGCAGTAATGCACTGCAGACCGATGCGCAAGGCGATCTCGAGCAGCTAAAGGCTCGCTTGTTTTATGCGGAAACGAACTTACCTTCGCAGCTGTTACGGACATGTCAACGGTGAATGTGCTATTTGCTCAGGCGGCAACATGGGGAGTTCTCGCTAAGCAAGGGGATATACGCAACGCTTACATAAAGCGGATAAAGAGTATCCACCTGAAATGCTTTTACAGTTATTACAAGGCATGGATATTGACGAAAAGACCTCAAAAAATATAGGCGTGTCAAGTAAGAAAGAACTATCTCTGGAATCGTGCAAGAGTTTGTACGGCCTCAAGCAAGCCGGTCGATTATGGAGCTAGCTTTTGCGCTGATTCTTGGCGTACATGACGTAGTCAGTATATCCTTCAGTCATCGCTTGTCGCCGTTCTTGATGGACTTCGGTATCCTGGTCCGTTTCAGGAAAAGTGCCAAGTTGTGCGATGCGGGATTCAAGCAGTGCGTTGCTGTCTCAACTGGAAGCGCGATGACAAGGACATTGTTGTGATAGAGGTCTACGTTAATGACCTTCTTGTCACTGGTACTGGTGCGGCTTTAGTTGACCGATTCTTTGCAAGTCTTTCAAGCTTGTCAATCAAGAATCTTGTCCAATGAACAAGTTTTTAGCAGTGCGAGTGGTGCTCAACGACCGTGGCTGCTATGAACTGTACCAGGAGGAGTTAAATATGATTTACTACGTGACCACGGGCTCTAATAGGCCAACTCTACGCTTGCACCTTTAGTTGCTGACTGTTGCGGGGTGCACCCAAGTGATAGCGTGTTGTTCGAGGTCAAGGGCAAGAACGGATTACAAATAGCGCAGGATTTTCAGTCGCTAGTTGGGCCGCTGCTTTGGGTGGCGAGATGCGCACGACCGAACATTGTGTTTGCAATCGTATTAACCCCTGCTTCACGATTAGAAGCGTGACAAGCCGGTGGCGCGCAACTTAAAGCGCACGAGGTCGATGAAGCTAAACATGAAACCAAGCGAAAATAGCAATACGTACGCTAAATAGCAATATGTTGTTACGCTCAAAAGATATTGTGACGCCGATTTCAGCACCGACAAGAATGACAGGAAGTTATACTTGTAGGTCTTCACGGTATGCTGAAGTGCCAAGAAACAGGGTAGCTGTTCCTATCGACGATGGATATCGAATTTGTGGCGGCATCGGGGTTGCCCGAGAGCTTTTAGGCGTGCGGGAAATGTTATGCAAAATTGGCGTGGTGCCAAAATTACCCATACTAATGCATGTGAAAAATCAGGCTCGCTTAGGGGAGAAGCCTCGTTTCTCAAAGCAAAATATATTGGAATTCAAGTCAAAATTATTTGCGTTTTGCCCGTCGTGGAATTATGCTGATACAGTATGTGCGGTCGCAGCAGATGCTAGCTGATTTGCTGACTAAGGCACTCGACGCGACGAAGCTAGCTACACTACGTGTTTTTATGCATGTCGGATAGGACGGTGAAATTTCAGCCCAGGAGGAGTGTTGGAAATGTTGTTATTCTAGTCGTTTCTTGTTAGTTACGAAATGCCTGAAAAAGCACGATGAGATACTTGAAGATGTTTCGCTATCTAACATGTATTGCAGCACGCCGTGGAGACTTGGATTCTGCTGGATGGTTGCGTGTATCGACTATGGAGCTCAACTCGCTCTACTCGTGGGAAAATTCTCGAGGAAAGCAGGTTGTTGGGTTCATAACCGTGTCTGGAAAAGGATCGCCGCTCCACGCAGCGATGCACAATGACCAGCTTAAAATGGTTAGATTTTTGATTTCAATGAGTTTAAGTAGCGGCCAACGACGTAGCGCCTGTCGGATTAAAAGCTTCGACCAGCTTCAGTTGTAGGAAACGGTTTGGATGGACAAGAGAGGGAGAAAGGTAAGACAGATAACGCAAAATAATTATGATATTCCTTTTATTTCACTGCTACAGACTTCCTCTCTGACCACTACTCCTGTTTAGCGTCGCTGTTTTGCCAATATATTACTATTACAAAGGAACTCCTCAAACCGTATCATTTTCCCGAATTATTGTTATAATGTCAGAAATATCTAATTAGTTTGTTCAAAATTTAAACCGTTAGCTGTTGAAAGACAATTTTGGTGGGCTTTAAGTCTTATTTCTGAATAAGTTCTTCCTTGAGGCAAATCACGAAGCATCAAATTTTGGTGGACAGTGTGTAGTGTTGTTCATATGTTCCCTGGCTCGAAATTTGAACTTTATATTGGTACAAGTGTGTAGTAACATGAACAAAGACACCTGTCGTAATGTACGTCAGGATTTGTCGGTAGTCCTACGTATGAAGACTTTGACACTCACCAATTAAATTTAAAGCCTTTTATCCAATACCTATCGAGCATCAAAGGTAGTGCGTCATGGTTGTCTATTGGCATTTTGAATCTGGTTCGACAAATCAAGTAAACAAATGCTACACCGCCTACTTAAGCCCTCTTTGACAGTATTGCCTCGTGTGTCTTCGCACCTGGTGCGTTTGTCAACGACGGCGCTGCCAACTACTCTTGAACGTCTCTTCGACAACAACAAAAAGTGGCGTGAGGGCAAGAAGCTACTTGACCCCGACTATTTCGGCAAGACGTCACGGGGTCAGCATCCGCAATATCTCTGGATTGGCTGCTCAGACTCACGAGTTCCTGCCGAAGAATTGACGGGACTCTCACCCGGTGAGATGTTTGTGCACCGAAACATCGCTAATCTCGTGGTAAGCAATGACATTAGCTCGCTCTCGGTCGTGCAGTACGCTGTGGAGCACCTGAGGGTGAAGGACATCATTGTATGTGGCCACTACGGCTGTGGTGGTGTTAACGCCGCTGTCGATAACAAGAGTCGGGGTATGCTCGACAACTGGCTCTGTAACATTCGCGACGGTGAGATTTTAAACATAGTTTGATCTACGGAAGCTTTTGACTAATGTTGACATTGACTTGTTTATTGATTCAGTCGTTCGACTACACCACGATGAGCTACAGGCAATTGACGACCACGACCAGCGAATGCGTCGTACAGTAGAGCTCAATACGATCGAGCAATGCATTAACGTTTTTAAGATTGGGTTGGTGCAACGCCACCAAGTTAAGTACGGCTTTCCGCGGATTCACGGTCTTGTGTACGACCTCAAGAATGGCAAGCTGAACGAAATGGACATTGATTTCCACTCGTATGTGCGTCAGTACCAATCCATTTACCAACTGCATCCGTTTCCGAAAGGAGAAGCTCCGATGCTCCGATCCCAACTCCAAGGGAATATGATTCGATTACTGGTTGAGGGCCACGTCGAGGAGCCGAACTGGATTCGTGTCGAGTTCGTGAAGGATTCCATGTCGAAAGAGCCGCTTCTTTTCAGCGAATCGGAGATCAATAGCGCCATTGTCAGAGCACAGGATGGCGAGGCTGATAAGAAAATGGTTGATGTTGAGAGGCTTATCCAATGCTTTGATCACTAAGCTTCGAAGCTGCTTTATCTGTGGGTGGTACTGAACTAGTCAACGGTAGCCTTATCACTACAACTCCGCATATCACTCAAGCTATATGCTTTAAAAAAATGCAAAGCACGCGAGCGCTTCTTCAAACAAGTCGCTCGAATAAAAAGCTTGCAATATATTGAATGTTTTGATGAACTTTTGATGCACCGATGTATGAAGTCATCTTTATCGTCTACCGGCTCTAGGCCTTTGATTGCTGCAATTAATTGCACGAGCATCCGTTACTTTTGCCGCCGGCCTTGGTATTCTCCATTAGCTTTGTAGCACCAGAATATTTGCCGTTAAAAACGATTTGACTGAATGATTAGCGCTGTAAAAATGATTTTAGAATAGTGCTTACCTTCGAGCCTGATGGCCGATTGGAATCGCCCACCTTTTCGCGAATCGTGATCAGCTCCGAGGCCATTGTGAGAAAGGCCTCCTCTACATTCTGCGCATTCTTAGCACTCGTTTCGAGAAATGGAATTGACAAGCTGTCAGCAAAAACCTTTGCCGTCTCATACGGCACTGCTTTGTTGTCTTTAACGTCACTCTTATTGCCCACGAGGAGCTTGCATGTTCCATCGCTCGCATATCGATTGACTTCAGTTAGCCAGTCGTTAACATGATCAAACGATTCCTACCACGTACAAATCAGTTTCCTAGGTTATCAGGTGACTGTGTTCGAAAGGAACCTTCTTACCTGACTGGTAACGTCGTAGACCATGATTATACCATCCGCACCACGATAATACGCACTTGTAATCGTGCGAAAACGCTCTTGTCCAGCTGTGTCCCACTATAGCGATGGCGCATACGACATGAAAGATAAGGTTAGCTTTGTATACTATAGTGAGCAACCAATTTACACCCACAATTTGGAGCTTAACGGTCTTATTGTCGATCTTCACTGTGCGAAACCTCTTATCGATTCGAACAAATAGTTCAAATTAATAAATCTAGTCCGTTGTTCCAGATTCACTTACAAAATCCACTCCAATAGTCGTGATGTAGCTCTCTGTGAAGGCGTCATCCTAGAATGGGTCATTATATTTTTAAATATCAGGGCATTCGAAGCAATTTTTCGCTACAGAGCAACAAAGTATACACTCACCGCAAAGCGCAGCAAGAGGCAAGACTTGCCGACGCCTGAGTCTCCAATGAGTACGAGCTTAAACAAATGGTCACTGCATATAAGATCGACCGCATTTCGTTAAAAAGAATGTCAAAACAAGCCGTGGGCAAACAAAAGCGTGCACGCACTAGTCCCTTGACATGATTTTTAATCGTATTGAAAAGTGCAAAGCTTCACTTTTAAATGAAAAGCGCTGCTGATATCGCTGTTTTCCAGAGAGACGACAGAAGGACGCCAAGTGCCGGTTAGTCTTACTTGAGTAGCTTTGCAGGTGCTCTCCTGTCTAAAAAGGCCACCTTGAAGGAACACGTTTTGGAGGTGAATTCGAAACCTTTTAATTGACGTGACCCACTCAAATTAGTGCGACCAAACATTTTTGACAAGCTAATGGAGAGCGGAGACTCAAATGCAGTGGGCGCGCCGCCAATGAAGACGCGGCGTGGCAGCGGTGGCGCAGTCTACGAAAAGTACTTGAATATCAAAAGCAATGTACTTCCTGATGATGACACCACTGCCTCAATGGATAAAAACAAGGATATTACGAATTCGACAGGTAAGCCTCGTTGCAATGACACTGTATTAGTTGTCGAGTTATTTTCTTGCTAACTTTTTCACTAATCGACCGTAATGGCTATCTTTTGGACCTACTGTGTAGACAAGCAAGAACTCGAAGCTGGAGAAGTGGTCAGTATTGATGCAAATGTAGCTGCATGTGCTAACGGACCCTCAGGCCACGCGTGTCTGCTGCAGAGCTTGAGATTAAATCTGAGATAATATCTCACCCTCCGCAAGCACGTCGCAGCTCGAGGTGTCTGTGGTGTCGTTTCTTGATATTAAGGTATCACTTAACTAACAGTTATTGGCACTTTTTGTGTGTTTGAACGTGCTCGTGCTTTTGAATCAAATTCTTCGTCGCCATCGCATGAACCGAAATGTTCAGTATACAGCAATGCAAGTCGGTGCAACAACAAATAATGGGCATGACATGATATTGTCGAAAAATGGAGAATCAAGATCACCGAAGAGAGGGCTTCCAGAAAGTCCGTTAAGAGGACGTAGCCGAAGTCATGGTCGCAATGGAATACCTGATCATTGGAACGAAATAGGTCGGCCTCGGTCATCATCTCGTAATCAGCCTGGAAACGGACGTTTTAATGAATTTAATCGAAACAATGGGCCGTATAATGGTCCACGCAGCCCACGTGACGGCTTTGGAGGGAGGCCAGAAAGCTTTGGCGGTAGACCCAGCAGTCCACCTCGTAGTGGTGGTAACTTTAATCGACGACCCGGCAGTCCACCTCGAGGTGGCAGCCCAAGAGGAGGATTTGGTGGCAGACCCGGTAGTCCACCTCGCGATAACTTTCCTGGACGACTTTGTAGTCCACCGCGTGGTAGATTTAACGGAAGACCTGGTAGCCCACCGCACAACAGTTTTATCGGTGGCTGTCGAAGCCCTCGACGTGATTATCCTGGGAATAATTTTCGTGGTCGCTCTCCACCTCGCGATGATTTTCAACGTGGCCCGCCAAGAGACGGCCCAGGCGAGGTACGCGGCAGTCCCCGTATGAGCGGCCGTGGTCCTGTTCGGAGTCGCAGCCGCAGTCCTCCACGCAACGGGAACGGCTTTGGACCTGGCTTTGATCAACGATCAAAATCAGCTGGGCCACTGAGTCCTCGACGTGAGTCTGGTCGAAGGAGCTTACCTCGCGAGGAGTTTAACAGAACAAGGAGCCCTCCACGCAATGGCCCACCACGTAATACTTTTAATGGGCCAAGAAGCCCTCTACGCGACGGCCCACCACGGAACAATTTTAATGGACCAAGGAGCCCTCTTCGCGATGGCCCATTACGTGGTCGTAGCCCTGGCGGTCGGCCCCCATTTGATGACCGTGGCAGAGGCCCATTGCCGATGGGGCGTCCTCCAAGTCCTATGCGCGGAGAAGAGCCTCGCTTTGTCGACCGAGGTCCACCTGGTCTTCCTCCTCTATTTCATCCTCGAGGTCGAAGCCGTAGTCCGATCCGACCACCAATGGGCGATATGATGCGCAAAAGAGATCGCAGTTGGGAGCGCGGTGGCCCTCCGCCCAACGCAATTGGACGCCCATTGAATGAACCTTGGCGTGTAGCCGACAGTCCTCGATTAATGGAGCCTCGACCCTTTGATGTACGTTCAGGCTATGATTGATATGTATTTGCGTCAAAGTGTCTAAGTGATCGACCACACAGGCTCCAAGTGAATGGAATTTTGAATTAAAACGCAGCGGGAAGGCAAAATGCCGCTGCAGCGCCACGTCACTTTCGGTGGGCCTTAACCGTCAATTGTAAGTTGTTGGTCGTAGTGATTGAGTTGCATTTGTAACGGGTAGATCTCATTCTGCTCTATTGTACTCAGGCCTTTGTATCTAGACGTAATGTCACTGCCGCACTTGAACAAGTCACCCGAGTTCTTGCAACTTGATCGACCAAACGTGCGAAGAGTCGTGTATGAAGTGAAACCCGAGTCGATGGCTGATGCCAGTGGCTATCAGGAGTTTGTAAACTACCTCATTCAAGGACGCAATGGTCATGCACGCGCAGGAGGAGCGGGGGAAATGGACCCGCAAGGCTTCAAGGTGTTTATATTGCCTCCAGGCCAAGCGTCACGGCAACTTGGGTACGAAGGAGATCATATGATTGTCGTATTGCGCTCGCGTTAATCAAAAAGTAAATTCAATTTTATTGGTCTTCGTACAATGATGGTCTTTGACGTGGTCCACGCAGTAATTTCGTCGCGTTTGGTAGTTTCACTTCGTAGCATCATGACGCCGATAAGTGACGACGCATGCCGCGTGTGTGGAAAGGAGGATGACGAGGAATTTCTTGTGCTGTGTGACGGATGTGATCGCGCTTTTCATACTGCTTGTATTCAAGGATGCACGTGCTGTAATACAAAGCCACGCAACAACTTTGCACGCAAGCCGCCCGTGCCCGATGGCGACTGGTATTGTAAATTCTGTGCCGGTCGCATTCCTGCACTTGGTGCGTGATGCTCCTACAGATTTATATCGCTTACATGCCTTTTGATCCATTTGGGATGACTGAACGACTGTTTGTGGCTGTTTATGGCATTTAAGAGGAGGGAAAGATGTCCGTGTCTTCTGTATTTGTTTGGGGGGATAACGAGGACGGACAGGTTCGTTTCTATCGGTGCCTAGGCATTTGAATGCGATATTGTTGTTACTTACATTGTTAATGTATCATTTTATCGATATTGCGTTTAATTTGACAGTTGGGACTCCCGGACAGTGATGTCAAGGTAATTTGGAAGCCAAGTAAGGTGCGCGAGCTGGAGGGAATTGGCGTTCTAGCCATTGCTTGTGGAGAAACGTGCACGTATGTGCTTTGCAACGATGCAAATATATACTCGGTCGGAACGGGTCTTTCCGGTCAGCTTGGACACCAGGACATTGTACACGAGAAACTAGTCCACTTCCGAAAAGTATGCTGCTGCTTTTTTTTGATTAGCCTAACTTTCGTTACAAGTATTCGACGATAATCTAATGATGACGACTTTATGTGCGAATTCTTACAGCTGGAATCAATTACGGAAGACAAGCGTTCCAAAGGGGAAGGAAGGTGCAGACCTATTGAAAGCTGATACTTAACTTCTGCCTGTTGCAACAATGTACTGAATGGTTGTTTCGCTTTGAATGATACTCCTTCAGGTTTTCGCAAATCCATGCTGGGTCTAACTTTGGGTTAGCCATCACGACCGAAGGACATGCTTACACTTGGGGTAATGGCGAGCTCGGACAGTTAGGCCACCAGGACAATAAAAATAAAAAAGTGCCAAAGAAGATATCTGCGCTCCGAGAACTTGAAGTGCCTGTGGAGTTGGGTATATGCTGTATTCGTTTGAAGCGACTTTTTAAACATGAGGCTGACCAATACATTATCGTGTGTTATTGTTGCCTTCTTTTGTAGCAACATGTGGTGGCGACTTTGTAATAATGACATCAAAAGACAGTGGTGATGACGACCAATTTAACACCAAGAAACCAGGTGTGTTTATGAGCATGGGGTCTAACATTCAAGGACAATTGGGCGATGCGTCCAATAAAAATCAGTGGGTTCCACAGCTGCTGAATAACAACGCTTCCGACTTTACCAACGTAAGTCAAATCTGCGGATATCTTGCTATTTAAAGAAAATGCAATGAATTGCTAAAATAAAAGCTGTGGTTAAGCCTGAGGACCAGGACATTAATGATCCAGCAGAGTTTTTGCTTGGCCGAGACATTACGCAATTAGCTGCCGGTAAATCTCATGCTGCCGCTGTCGTGGCTGGGTACGTTTCGTCGCTTCTTTTCAGTTTGCTGGAATGATAATAGGTTTTTGACAAGCATCATATTTGCTGTTATGATCTTAGAACCAAGAGCCTTTGGACGTGGGGATACGGCGATCGTGGTAGGGCGTTACACTAAAATGTTTAAAATCATGTTGGAATAGCGACAAATAGCCCATTCAAAATTATTGCAACTTGTTTATCGTACGTAGGCCAAGTTGGACATTTAAAGCCAAGTCCTATTGAAGGCCAATCCAAATTCTTTCGTTCACAGTTTCGCGTTTCACGGCCTCGATTTGTCCAGGTTTGTATCGTACCAACTATTCATTTAGCGATGTCAAATGTCAACAAGTTTTCTTTGCAGGCTTTCAAGAGCGATACCGTCAAGCTTGTTGCATGCGGTGCCCAACATACCCTTGTGCTACTAACTGATGGACGGTTATTTGCCATGGGCGACAATGAATATGGTCAGCTTGGCGTCAAGCGTGGCATGACATTGGAGAGTAATTGCGTAGATACCCCCATCTTAGTTGCCTCATTCGGAGTCGATAAATGTATCAAGCAAATTGGCTGCGGTGATGACTTTTCCGCGGCGCTATTGACCACAAAAGACGTCTACACTTGGGGTCGAAACCACCTTGGCCAGCTCGGCTTGGGTGACTCCCAAATTGCTCTACAGGATATGCCAACAAAGATTGTCGATCTTCCGCCCATTCAAAAGCTCGCGATTGGTTTTAACCAGGTTTTTGCAATCGAATTTACCGATGGTACGGTCTATCTTAGCATCGAGGCAGCCTCAATCAACGACTTACGATCTTTGTCTTTTCTAGAAACGCAGCCGCCTCCAGTCGTTCGTGCCACCGCTTCTAAGCGAGGAAGAGCCAATGGACCCGACGCTAGCTCTAAGAAAGCAAAAAGGTGAAAATAGGACGAGTTTGTGCTTTGCCGCAACTTTTTAACTTTAACTCTTTAAGTTGCATTAATTTTACAAAGTACGAATGAAGTTTTGACATAATCACATGTGTTTATTATTTAACGGACGGTAATGAACGTCCCGCGGCAGCAGTTTGCGACGTACAACCCGCAGCAGCAGTTTCTTGTGGGGGCTGCTGCAAAACAGGGAGGTAACAATAGTGGGTCGCTTTATGCTTGGCAGCCTCCCTCGCCCCTCGAGCAGCAATACTACGACGTGCTCTTCACCCACGCGGACGACCAGCGCCGCAATGCGATTAGTGGAAAGCAAGCGGTCGCATTTTTCTTCCGATCGCACTTGGACAAGGCCATTTTACGTGAAATTTGGAGCCTCGCTGATAGTCAGCAAAGAAGTGAGTTATCGCGAAATGAGTTTTATGTGGCCATGCGACTTATCAGCATGGGTCAACGAGGAGAAGAGGTGTCGATTCAGCGCTTTAGTCAATATGCAGCGATGCAGTACCCACTTCCAGTCATCGAGGGGTTTCCACCACCTTTAGAAATGTCGCAGCCGACTCAATTGCATCAGAATTATCCCCAGAATCTTAGCTCTATGCCTCTGCAATCCTCAAGATCATATGCTCTTACGGCAGAAGAGAAAAGCAAGTACGATCTTGTGTTTCGCAAATATGACACGGATCGTGATGGACTTTTAATGGGCGGCGAAGCTGTGGCGCTCTTTCAGATGTCAGGCCTCGATCGCAATGTACGTCGTTTATTGACTACGAATTCTATGGCATTATAAGTATCATAATATTTAGGTGCTGCGAGACATTTGGGCAATGGCAGACATCACGCAAGATAGCAAGTTAAATCTGCAAGAATTTTATGTGGCAATGCATCTTATTGTTTGTGTGAGCAAGCGTGGACTGCCCATGCCGCCATCCTTACCTCCAGAGCTTAGACAAGCAGTATTTGGATCGAGCAACAGTACTGCTCAGGATACACCTGAACACGCCAGTCTTGGCTTGCACATAGAGCAAAGGGCTCAAGAAAAGAACCTGCCACCTAAACTAGAGGGTATGTCTGCGTTTGATTCTTTTTCAGTCTCTGAAGATGTTCCTCTGCCAAGTTACGCGTCGTTTACGCCTCAAGCAAACTTTAACTATGCAACTGATGGTAGTATAACCAACCACCATGTCGAAGCTTTGAGTGATGCTGTACATGCGGCGCCTATGCAACAGGGTTTTGTTGCACCTTTAGGATCTGGCGTCTTTAATGGGAAGGATTGCGAGCATTCTGTGAATTTAATGCCCAATGTTAGTGGTATGGCTCCGGAACCACCTCGCTTACCCGATCAAAAAGAATATTCATACGCTTCTGGCAGCAATGCCCACGTTCAAGAGCCTCGATATCAATTTGCTGCGTTTCCAGCAATTTCGCAGGCCAATTCAGGACTTGAGGCTGAAAATTTTGGAGTCTACGAGCAATCATCTGTTTCGATAGAAAAACAATTCTTGGCTGAAGAAAAGGACAAAAAAGTGGTCGGTGAACTTGATGAAATAAACGAGCAAGTTACTTTAATTCTTGATAGTGTAGAACGCAAACAAACAACGATTGAAATGATTTCGGAGAGTTTTCGCGAGTTGGATGAATTACGTCACGAATTGGTCACTCTTGTTGTAAAGAGGGATCGTTTGCGCTCTGCATTAGCTTCTTCCTCATTAGCGTCAGACAATTCCACGGATGCCAAAGTTATACGTGCTGTAGAACTTACGTTGCAAAATCTTGTGGACAATCAGAAGAAGTTAGTTCAGCAACTACAGCGCGACATCTCAAGACACGAAGGCGAGCTAGAAGAATCAATTCTAAGCGCAAAATTACAGCAAAAGATGTCACTCGACCCGCAACCATCATTAATAGCCACAGGAGCTACGCAGAACGATTTTGACGCTCCAAAAAGCAAAGACAATTCCCCTCCCCCCGCTCCACCTTTGCATGACATTGCAAACCTGCTTCCATCTCCTGTGGTGACGACTTCTGCCCCATTTATTTCTGCTTTCACTTCAAACGCAACGAGTACGAGTGATTTGGATGCTTTTAACAACCTTGGCTCGTTTACGCGATCGAATGCCAATACTAGGCTAATCTTAACAACACGAAAATCATCGAATTCACTTATCTCGCCAACCCCATCTTCGTCTCAACATGCGATTGCAACCGATACTTTGGATGCATTTGATTTTTCACAAACCAAATCAACGCCATCGCTACTGGCAGAATTTGAAGAGTCCCCTACGAAGTCGCTTTTTAGTGTACAGCCGCCCACTGCGAAGCATGACACTCCATTTGACGCTTTTGCTGATACTGTTGTCCCATCGGCGGATTTGAAGACCGAAACCTCAACGTATTCTATAGTAACCCCGTCGCCCGCTGCAATTAATGATTTGGACTTAAATGATATCGCTGAATTACACGCTGCCGAATCTGCCGCAAAATCAATTTGTACAGAGTCTTGTGCTTCGCTTGATCCTGTTACAAAGACTGAAGCGTTCAAGATTTTACCATTCTTGCCTCCACCGGCGTCAAAAGCTACTAATTTTGATGCTTTCGCGGCTCCACCACTTTCTATAAATACTATGGAGACGTCTACAAAAAGTGTCGCTAATGAAATTTTAATTTTCTCTCCAGTTAAAGCGAACAGCAAAGAATGTAATGCATTTGACAATTTTGGCGCTGCTACTGTCAACGCTTCGGAGAACGAGGTGTCATTTAACGAAGTGTCGTTTACCGCTACATCTACTGTTGGTATTGAGTCGTCAAGTAAAGTCCTTGAGCCATTCGGCAACTCCTTAGGGCCTACCTCAATGCCAACAGAAAATTTGCCATCTTCGCAGTTTGCTTCTGATAAAAACGACTTTGATGACTTTGGAGATTTTAGCTCGGCTTCCGTAGAAAGCATTGTTTCATCCTCTGCTTCACAATTGCTAGTGGATGATAGTGAAGCGTGTACGCAAGACGATTTTGGTGCTGCTTTAGACAACGTAGCATCAACTTACGAGCCATTATATGTATCTGGAAACCTTGCAGCAAAAACACCAAGTAGTGGCTTTGACGCTTTTAACGATTCCCATGCAACAACTGAAGAGATGCCAAATAGTACAGTCTTCTCTCATTTCAATTCAAAAGCTAATGACTTTGATAGCTTCAATGACGGTGACTCGACTTCAACATTAGCGAAATGCGCTACAACAATTCTTACGTCATCAAAGCAAGTGGAATCGGACAGAGACGCGCCGTTCGTGGAAGTCAATTCGCTTGATTCTTGTACTGAATTCTCAAGATCTTCTCTCGACGCTGCGGGTGACACCGAATCAATAAAGTTTGGTTTCTTTGATGCCGCTTCTGGCATTGCGGGGAGAGATTTCGAGTCGTTACCTGAAAACTTTTCATCAGCAGCTTTTCTCGCCCCTGCTGTTGACGAGGAAAAAAACTCGCCAGTTACGCGATTTATTTCGGATGCTAGCGACCTCGAAAGCCTCGGCAATTTTGAATCTACTCTAGCATCAGCGGAGAGCGCCATCCTTTCGAATTCGTCTGATAAGCTGGCAGAGTCTACGAGGAATCCAAAGCTTATAGAACCCGCTTCACCTGTTGAATTTTCCGGCACTTTCTTAAATGCAATGGACGACACTGAATCAAATACGTTTGGCAACTTCACAACGGCAGCATCCGAGGCTGGAATTGCATCGGACAGGTTAAACTCAACATCTTCTCCCGCTGAATCGACAAATTATCGTTTTGAAGCGTCTAGCTATTCTAGTGCATCAATTGAAAAGGTGTCAGAAAATTTGCCGCTCTCCGCATCGGGAAAGAACAATTTTGATGATTTCAGCTCGGCTTTAGCAGCATCAGATCGTGCCACTTCATCTTTTACGTCTTAACAGAAGACAAAAGCGTTTAATGCCTCACTTTTGTAGAAACTTATGCAGTGCCTCTTTTGTGTGTCCGCTAGTTTGGACGTTCCGTTCTACTTTTTTACAAGCGCTTTAGCGACTTTTTGCAATTGGTTAATTTCATGTATTTCTGTTGGCTTATTTATCACTTTTATGTTATATCTTTTCAAAAATTCTCAGCGGTGATTCACTGTCGAGGCGACGGAATATTGCTAAGTTAGCTCGAAAAACGTCTTTTAACCTTTTTAAAACGGCTTTTCTAAAAACTAAAACGGATCTTGCATTGAAAAACGTATAAAATAAACATCTAGAATATACAAAATGTGCCTGTTCCGAGACTAATTCCGATCGTACGATCAATCTATGATTTGTGCCTCTAAAGGGGCAAAGTGCGCAATGAGGTGCTTGACATTGATCAAGGAATCATCAGCATCATTGACGCGGCTTTTAATAGTCTCGATCGCTTCATCAACTTCCTCAGGAGAAAACAAATCTGCTTCCCGCTTGAGCATGCGAGCCATATATCGAGTACGGACGATGCCGGGTTCGTTTTCGAGGCCATCTGCTAGATCTAAGATCGCGTTACGGCGTCGATGTGCCAAACTAATGGTAGGCTCGCCATCCGGGAAAGCATGGAGATTGTCGACAGCGACAAGATTGGCATAGTATCCACTGTAGTCGACCTTGAGCTCCTTAAGTTTGCCCGTCTTGACATCGTACACGAGACCGTGAATAATTGGCTGGTCACGACGTCCAAGGCGATGCTGCACCACATTCATCTTAAAGATATTAAGACACTGTTGCTTAACATTCAGCTCCACCGTGCGACGGTAACGAGCCTTCTCCGTCGGGAGTGCGTCAAGCTCTTTCTTGTGCTCACGATGCACGTCACGAACAGTTTGTAACCAGGTGTCTAAGATGCCAATATGCTTGTTCTCCATCGCAGCCTTTACACCACCGCAGCCGTAGTGGCCGCATACAATAATATCCTTTACATTCAGCGACTCAACAGCGTACTGAACGACGGAGAGCACGTTGATGTCGTTCGTGACGACGAGGTTGGCGACATTACGATGGCAAAACATCTCACCTGGATCCAATCCCGTTATTTCTTCCGCAGGAACACGCGAGTCGGAGCACCCAATCCAAAGGTACGGAGGGTGTTGGTCCTCAGCAGTCCGATCAAAGAGGGAGGAATCCCGCTGCATTAATTCTTCACGCCACTTCTTATTGTTATCAAGAAGGTGCTGAATCGACTCGGACGAGTGGAAACATTCCTCCTTGGTCGTATTGCTTCCTCTTGGGTACGGCGGTGCAACGACGGTGGCGTCCGCCATCTTTAATAGAGCTGTGGACGTGGCAACTTAATAGGGAAAGTGAATCGTGGTAGAGCAATAGAGGTGAACTGAATATTGTTGGCTACTAAAGCAGCAAGTATTAAAAGACTTGAGAGCAAATCGATTGGACAATCAGATTTGAAACTGCGCTTCATGCGACAGCCGCAATGGCTTGCGACCTCTGAACCATAGTTGTCTCGTCGTTATGTTGTTGTCCCATCGTTCTGGCGATTGTTTGTGGTCTATGGGGTACCGCAAATCCATGCAAAGTTTGACAAGGCTAATATTGCAGATGAACAGTGCGACGAAGAGGGTAATCCTCACGACAGTAGTTTACCGACGACGAATTGTCGTGCGTGAACTTGCCGTATTGCTAATTTTATCGCTGTCTTCTAACGTCACTTGATAAAAAAGACTCGACGCTTCTTTGTCGCCTTAATATACTTTTGGAGTTTCATTTTATGGTCTAAAGGTCAGTTTCAAGCGACCAAAATTAGACGAACATTTAAAGTGAAGCAAAAATAGCCAGTCGAATATCCTACTGCGTAAACTTTTATGTGGTGGTCTGATAAGTGCAAACATTCGCGTCCCAAACATGGCGGGTCTTTCGTCGTGCCCTCTCAAGTATGCAAAGCATTACTCGAGTCTTAATGAATTAAAACCTGCTTAGGGTAACGAATCGAATTTTCAGTCGCATGGTGATCAATTCGCGCACGAAATCTTCAACAACTTGATTATTTGTGGAACTGGCTTAAGTTGCCCTAATGTTACATAGTCCCCGTGAAGTTCACTTTGTGCACTTAAAGGGTGGTCAATTTGTGACGGGGTGTATCGTTACATGAAATTAACACTAAAAGGTTGTTAATTAATATTATCTAAAAGACATTCACATTAGCGGGGATGACGGCTAGCACCATTACGCGAGGCATCTAGGAAGATACGCTCGCAATACATAGTAGTGTCTATCTACAGAGATGGCAATTTAGGATTTGATAAAACAAAAATTATATTTAATACGATTAAATAAAAGTCAGTTCGAAAACTCCTTTCTACTTGGTAAGTGCGCACGAGGAGTCGGATCATCGCTCCCATGACGACACATTTACCAGAGTACTAATATTGTAGATGGATAGTGCGACGAAGAGGGCTTAGTGCGTTTGATAGGGTCGCTAAGGCTGTAACGGGCTAAAGTCGCCCTAAGGTTACACAGTCCCCGTTAAGTTCACTTGGTGTGCTTAAGGGGATGCTCAATTACTAAATAATAGTAATTAGACCCAGCACTCGGGGGTGGTGCACATTTGTGACCAACCCTTGTGTATATGATGCACATAGGTGCATTCACATTAGGAGGGATGACGCCCAGCGTCATCCGTTACGCGAGGTATCTAGAAAGATACGCTCGCAATAAATATTAAGTGTTATCTATAGAGATGACATTTAGTATAAATAGGTATTTATATTTGATAAAAATAGAGTAAAAATAGGTTTTTATATTTGATACGATTAAATATAACTTAGGCTGAAAACTACTTTCTACTTAGTAAGTGCATACGAGGAGCCGGATTACCGCTCCCGTGACGACACTTTTGCTAGAGTACTTAGTGTGTTGGGTGAGGTCGCTAACGCGCCCACCACAACTACCTCACTGCACGCAAGAGAAGCAGGTTTAACCGCTTCCTCGCTGTGCTAGGGTGTGTGTCTAAGTAGAGCGTGGCCGCAATACGACGTGCCCGCCTATGCATCGTGTGAATAATGGAAAAGTCCAGTGCCTTAACTAAGGTCCGGAAAAGAGCGGTTGAAGCCTTTCCTTCATCCCGTCGGTAATCGACTCACATTCGACGGGCTGATGACCAAATTTGTCCTCAGTCTCAAACGAATTGGCCAGTGCATTGACATTACATGAAAATGTAAGAGCAGTTATTTTTGGCGTTTGAGTTTCAACATTTATGGTAATAATGGATTGTTATGACCCTGTCGAAATTGTTAGTGGCCTTTCATATTTAAAGGACGAAGGTCCATGGGCTTGAAGTTGTTGGCTCCCTAAGAATCATCATAGACAAAAGTCTACAAAATTACAGTCTCTGATATGCTTTAAACGCGCTTAGGTAAATACTACATATATTTACTTCTCAATAATAAACAAGTTTGGGTGGTATTGCACAATTCCACCTGAATTTGTTTCAGGCATGTGCTGGATTGTATACCTATCAAAATAAGTTTTATTCTGTGGATGGGCCTTGTCAAGTCTTGCATTCTTATGTCGACCGAGCATCCGAAGACCGAACATCTCATGACAGCTGCCAATGAAAACACGAATAATTTTTCAAAGCGCTCAATGCGCAAGGAAAAGCGCCGCCTGCAGATTGAAGAGCGGAAGGCGGCTAAGAAGCTTAAGCTCCAGGAGCGGCAGCGCGCTAAGAAAGTTAATAGACTCACTTCGCCGCCTGCAGAAATCAATATGAGCGACGATGCTGTGCTGCGACGCAAAGAGCGCATAATTGCTAAGCGAGAGGCTTGCTTGATGGCTGCAGAAGAAGGCGTGAGTGTAGTTATTGACTGCGAATTTGAGGAAAAGATGACCGAAAAGGAAAAGAAGAGTCTCTCGCAGCAAATTATGTGCGTGAGTGGTCATTTTATTTGATTGTTTTTATGCGTCTGTGCAGAATAATTTTTAATTTAAATTTACAATTATTCATGCAGGTTTTCGTACGGAGTGAACAAAAAAAATTGCATGCCCATGAAGTACGTTTGCAAGTAAAAATTTCTGTCAAATTATTAATGCCCCCAAGTATCCTTTTCTTTAGCGTATTCATTACTTCACTGCATGGCGGCACAAAAAAGAATTTGGAAAAGATAAGCGGTTTTCGCGAGTGGCATGCGGTACGGCTACATTTTTTCTATCTAAGTGTGCAATAATGAATCTTGATTTCGTATCTGCAGTTCGCCGAATCGTCTAAAAGCTATACGGATCTCTTTCATAAAGATTCACTCGTTTATCTCACAGCTGACTCACCTAATATTATCACAAAGCTGAGTCGTGACAAAGTATACATAATTGGTGGCATTGTGGACCGTAACCGCTTTAAGGGTTTGACGTACCAGAAAGCAATTGATCAA